>NC_041366.1:182500-217500 GCF_900634415.1 Cottoperca gobio
GCTTCAGTGCGGAAATCCCAAGTTAGATACACAGTGAGATAAATGGGACCTTGTCCCCCAGACAAACTCAGCTTCTTATTAAAGCATTTAGGACTTGTTATCAGTGGATGCATACTGCTCTAGGCAAAGGTATTGCCTTTGGAATTAACATATTACAGAACAGAACTGAGGGAACATGCCACCTATCATTCAGAGAGTTGTGGAAAATCGGGATTAGTGTGTGCTACAACACACAAATACACAGTTATCCTCATGTTTATGTCACATTGTACTGTCTTTACCAGCCAAGGAATGACTGTTTGGCCCAGTCCAAGAGATCTTGAAAACTAGATTGCCTTTAAATTTGATATATAAATATTCATGGTCACCAGAAGACAATTCATAATGAGTCTCGACCTTTAGTCAAAAATGTCTTATTGAGCCGGAATTGGTCTATGACAATGTAGTATATGTAGCCATCTGCCATCCACCTGGTGAAAAAGGAAATAAAGGACAATTCTGGGCTCATCTGAAGCCTTGGCACATAATATAATTAAATGCCTATCTTTCCTTATATATTACTTATTTTAAATGCTGAAAACCACAAAACATAGACCATATTTTACACATGTACACATCAAATATTCAAACACAACAAACAGATTACCATGATTACTAAGGACATTCATTCTCCCCAAATGGAGATGTAGATACTTCATGAGCTTTCCTTTAGTAGCACTCTCAAGACACAATGTTATTTTGGCACGCAAAATCTCATAATTTAATAGTAGTATTCTCATAACATTGAGCTCACTCATACTCTCCAGAGGATGTAACCTTGGATTATAACTATCCCAGGATATTACTTTAGTATACAAATTGTCCATGAAATCTTGGGTATATTTTGTATTGTCCATCAATTTTCTAATGTGGGCTGAATTAACACTGCTGCCTCTAGGGAATGATTGTGAGTATTTTGAATTTAAGTCTTGTCTGTGTTATTTCCTCAGCACAAACATTTCCCTTATTAGACATGTCCCCTGATCTAGCCCCATGACTTTTCACATGTCAAAATATATGGCTATATAACTGTCTGCTGTCCGAGTCAAGTCAAGTTCATGAACTGCTCATCTGGCCAATAATAATAATAATAATATAATATAATAATAATAAAGGTTAAGCTAAGGTTGACATTGACTAAAGAGTAAGACCTGAGGTGTATTATTAATACATAAATTATGTTTTATGATTTATGTGCTGGTTGTTGGCTGCTATTTCTAAATATGTAACTGAAGAAGAATTGCAGAACTGCAGAACCTTTTTCTGACCTATGAGAGAACATCTTGCTTGCATTTGTTTACAACTTTTGGACATTTTCAAACCTAAGGTTTTTGGCTCTGGTTTGAATCAGTGGATGAGATCAGTGGACGGACACTGCACAAATGGCATCCCATACATCTGGAAAACACAGTAAAAAGGAGTTGTATACATGATCACTGGTTGGAGGTTGGAGGTTGAAGCGCCTTTCTAGTCTTCCGACCACTCACAGCATTGTTACACTATCCAACATTCACACATTAACACACACTTTCATACACTGATGCCATACAAGGTGCCAAACTGCTCATCAAGATCTAATCACACTCACACACCATTGGCTATGCCTTCGGGAGCAATTTGGGGGGCCGTTTGGACGACCAGCTATACCTCCTGAGCCACAGCCGTACATGTAGTGTTACGACAGTTTGTATGCAAACTAACTTGTGAGAGGGACCGCCGGCTCAGATGGTTGTGGCTATGGCAGAGTACACCTGTGAGAGCATGTTGCCCACTTGCTGCTCTGACTTGTCTCACATCACCTGCTGATGTAATATTCTCCTGCTAGCTTTGAAGTGGACTTCTGATGAAGAGTGACTGTTGCTTGTGCCTTATGTCTACTGAAGAAGAGCTAACATATCTAATAATTATTTTAAAGAAAAAAAACAGCTGCATAAATAATTGTTCTTCCAATGCTGCCATAATATACATGTCCCGTATAAGTGTATATAAACTTTGTAACTCAACGGTATGTTTCCTTAGATAACAAAACAGGTCTCATCCGCTATACAGTATATCCTTTATAGTGACTGTGCATGGGCTGAAGCAACAAGCTGAGATTCCTGCTCTCTTTGTACATGAATTACAATACAAACCAAGGGATCTGGTATCCAGGAATACAGATGAAAAGACATGCTCATTCCAAACAAGTGGAAGTCTTTATTGTTTATTGAAAAGGTTATTGCTTTGGGCTGTCTGTTCTGTATTTCTGTTACCCTAAGATTCTATGTGAGAGAATCCTAAAGTCAAATATAAAGTATTTACTTGCACTGAATAAAATTTAGAAACCTACTTAAAATCTAGCTATAAATGTGGCTAGACAACTGATAGACATAAAAAAGCCATGAATAAATATTAGATTAATACCATGCTGGTTACAACAGCATACTTTCTGCTGGTCAAACAGATGGAGGAGAGCCTTCACCTTTGTCTATAGCCGTTGCCAGTAAAGAAAGCTTGGATAAACTTTCTGCAGGAACCCTGAGCAGCCTGGCTACCTCAGCTCCTGCCAGAAGTGCCTGCAGTCACCCTGAGCTCCTGGATCAAGCAAAGCTGCCCCATATCCCAGCAGATGCTCTGACCGCCTGTGAACTGCATCCAGATGCTCAAGCTCTCAGCTTTTCTATCAGGATCCACACTGGAAGCATCAAAAGTTCAAACATCTACTACTACCTGATCTTCTTTATATCTTAACTATTCCTGCTTTTAAGAACCTCTGAGAAGTCTGACTATTGGATTAACAACAAAAAGAGTTGTTTTAATGTCTCAACAATGGCAACTTTTTGGTATTGTACATAAATGCTTATTTTTGACAAATCTGAGTCGATTTAGTACTGCTATCTCGTATGTCTTGAGCCATGTTTGTTTGCCACGGCTTTTAGGGGATGTTAAGAATTTAGGCTACAAATTAAAAGAATGAAAATAATTTGGAGTTGTAAAAGCAAACATTTTGACATGGCAAGGGGATCTATCGACGGACATGAAAAAACCCAGAAAATTGACAGATTTGTTCCAATGCTTTTGCTCCTTTTCCTGACAACTGACCTCTTTTGGTGATAAAAAATAAGACAGCTGTCTCTTAGAGTCAAAAGTGGAAGAGGCTTGACTTTGTTTTAACACCAAAAAATCTCCTGCAAGTAGTGTTCATTTTGTTAATGAAGACTTTGACCAAATACAGTATATTCAGCAACAACCTTTTTTCCATCCCAAAGACGAGTCGTTGATGAAACAAAACTGACTTTGTTAAATATCAACTGTGCCGAAATGTCCAGAAAGACAAAAAAAAAGGCTATAATGGAATTTGAAAATAACCCTGTGATCCAAATCTCTTTACACAATTCTCTTCCCAGCCAACTAAATAGGATATTATCTTGCTTCAGACAAGTCTGTTTATTGTGGAGCTCTACACATGCTATCTATGCTATCCATGCTAAATCACGCCCAACATAATTACTGCACATATTTTATAGTCAGATCTTGTTCATTTTAAATTATTTAAATGTGTCTGTTTTATTGTGTTTGTTGTTTTGTATTTCCTACTTTGTTGTGCCGTAGCCTACAGACAAAGTTAACACTTGTAAAAGTTGTTGACGGAAAACGTGGGTCAGTAAAGCTTGTATTTAAGTGCAACACCATTAAGCACCGCCTTTCGTCTGCCAATCAAATCAATGCGCAAGCTCTACACAGCCTGAGTCTGACAGGCCTGCGAGCAACTGACTACGCCAAGGTGGTGGCCGTGTCATCGTACGAGAGCACCTTTCAGTGCTGGAAATTCATCAATATTTTCCAGTAGGGAAAATGCTCTCAAAATCAAAATGCTCCATGTCAATCTCTACTGCCCAGTTTAAAACATTTGTAAGAAAAGTCATCAAATGTAATAGGTTACATTACTTTGATGAATTAATTAAAATTAAAATAAAATGTAAACCTTCCCAACACTGAAAATCACTTGCATGAAATCTTATTTGAAATCAGTTTTCTGAAGTCTGATTAAAATGCATATTCTTGGAGTAAAACTGGACAAAAATTAATAAACATCATTTTTGGGTTGTGTTGTCATTGCAGTATGAGAATTTGTTGGAAAAGACTCTATCACAGGAGTAATGATTCATTATATGTCCCGATCCATTTCTTAGATCAGAAAACTGAGAGCACATGCTGTTTGCCTGGTGTTCATGTGGTCAACAGCCACTGCTAAATCCATCACATTATCTATGCAGAACGTACAATGAGGGAAGCATAAAACAAGTGCACTTGTTTATGTATGTTTATTCATGGTGGTTATCAAGGATTTGTATAGTTCACCCAAATCACCAAAAAACATTTTCTTCCACCATTTTGCTACATTTTAATTTAAAATATGCATGATTTACATGAACTAACTCTTTAAACCATAGGTCTTCAACAGGGGGTCCTTGAAATTGTTTGTAGATAAAGAAAATATTTTGTTATAAAAAAAAAAAAGAATTATATATATATTTTTTGCACATTCACAACAAACACTCAAAGTATCTCTCACATGCACATGTATCTGTTACTCAGATCTGTTAACCCTAACCCTAACCCACACACAGTTGACCTCTTACTGTTGGTGATTTAGGTGGATGAGTTTACAGTTGAAGGGACACATTTATAACTTAATTCCCATAACACCATAATTCGTCTTTGTGTCACAAAAATCTAAATGACATCCACTGCGAATAAATTTAGTAAAACTGCAACACATACAAAGGCAGCTTTTCTGGGAAGATGAGTGAGAGAATCTTACATTATATAATATATATCAGTGTCTCAAAATATATCTACAACAGGACTGTTTGTTGTTTAATACAACAGCTCCCTCTACTGGTCATACAAATACTGGACTAAAAACTTAAATTGACCAAAATGAGCAGCTATTTTCTGTGTCTGCTGTTCATTCAGTCTCTTGTCCAGGTTCCTTAATGTTGTTAAGATGCACAATCCCCAATAAACAGGACACGCCTCACACCAACATGACTCATTTGTAATACCTGAACACCAGAGAAGAGATCATGATCAAATTGAGCTGTAGGTACAAGTGCAGAACAATAGCTTCAAATAAGCCAAACAAAAGTGCAACATACAGAAACAATAGAATATAAATTCAACTATTAGCTACAAATAAGACAAACCATAAACTGGCCCTGGCACTACGCCATCCTCCGTGGGTCCCGCCTACAACCCTGGGGCAGCTGGACCCCAGCCGCTCCCTAACCCCCAGTTGGCTTTATTTTCTCCTCCACAGGACCCAACCTACACGTCTAGTCGCCCGGCACCACATAGGGCTCCTCAAATGCCAGGGCTCCCCAGCCCTGGCATTTGAGGAGCCCTATGTGGTGCTGGCGGTGCAGCAAGCTCGGCCACACCCGGCGGGACTGTCCAGTCATGGAGGTGGGGCAGTTGGTCTGGATTGTGGCACCGCCAGACTCCTCCCCCGGTCCAGAAGGGATGTACTGTGTACCGTATGTATACAGGGGGGTATTCGCCAAGCTCTGTGGGACTCGGGGTGTACGCAGACCATGATCCACCTGAGCTTGGTTCGGCCCAGGGCGTTGCTGGAGACGTCGTGGGTGAAGGTGATGTGTGTGCATGGGGATATTCACGAGTACCCTGTGGTGACCCTTGTAATTTAATTTAAGGGGAAAAAGCATAGATTTAAGGCTGGAGTTAGTATTCGCCTCACGCACCCTGGGAACAAATTGGCCGGGGTTTGACAAGATAGCGGGGAAGACTGGGGGGGTGCGTTCACGTGCGGTAGGGAAATGTGAGTTGTGTTCAATGGGGAGACGAATGTGGCGAACACCGGTGAGGGGAGTGCGAGGCCGGAGGAGGCTTGTGATGAGCTTCCACCGTCCCCACCGTTACGTCCGGTGGAGGACTTTCCCCTCGAGCAGTCTCAAGATGAGACCCTCCGTCACGCTTTCGAGCAAGTAGTGTGTGTGGATGGCTCCCCACTACACCCAAACGACCTCCTTGCCATTAATTGAGGTGCCGTTCGACAGAATTGGTATGGACCTCATCGGACCATTAGACCGGAGTGCACGGGGATATCGCTTTGTGATGGTCCTAGTGGATTACGCAACGCGATATCAACGCGGAAGCAGTGCCGCTGCGTAACATCTCGGCAAAGAGTGTGGCGCAGGCACTGTTCCATGTTATCTCCCGAGTTGGGATCTCAAAAGAGATCTTAACTGACCAGGGTACGTCCTTTATGTCACGCACTTTACCCGAGCTGTATGGTTTACTCGGTGTCCACCCCATTAGGACTAGTGTGTACCACCCGCAGAAAGCGGTTTAACAAAACGCTGAAAAACATGGTTCGTAAGTTCGTTCACAAATATATTTGCAATTGGGATATGTGGTTAGACCCTCTGTTGTTCGCAGTGCGGGAGGTTTCCACAGGATTTCTCCCTTTGAGCTGTTGTTTGGCAGGAAGCCACGGGGTGTTTTGGACTTGGTTAAAGAAAACTGGGAGGAGGGTCCAAGCACTAGTAAGAATGAGGTTCAGTACATCCTGAACCTGAGAGCGAAACTCCATTCATTGGGACAGTTATCACATGAGAATTTACTCCAGGCCCAGGAACGTCAGCAGCTGCTGTATAACAGAGGGTCGAGACTGAGGCAATTTGCACCGGGAGATAAAGTACTTGTATTGCTCCCTACCTCTAGCTCCAAATTACTCGCCAAGTGGCAAGGGCCCTTTGTGGTCACCCGGCAGGTGGGAGACGTCGATTACGAGGTGGTGCAGTCGGACAGGGGGGGTGCAACACAAATTTACCACCACAATCTCTTAAAAGAGTACGGTCGCAGCCCTATCGGCTGCCTGAACACAAGAGGAAAATTGTTCAGGCGGAGCTTCAGGCCATGCTGGAAATGGGAGTAATAGAAGAGTCCAGCAGTGCTTGGTGTTGCCCCGTTGTGCTGGTCCGCAAGTCCGACGGGTCAATTCGGTTGTGTGTGGACTATCGCAGGGTTAATGAGGTGTCCAAATTCGATGCGTACCCAATGCCCCGGGTCGACGAACTCCTGGACCGGTTGGGCACGGCTCGGACAGGAGAGCGACCTGTTAGCTGTGCGTGTGATAGAAAGCTTACCTGTGTAAGAATAAAGCTGTGTGTGTGACACAACACCTCCTCTCTGTCATCCTTATCCCTAACTGTGGACAAGAGTCTCCACAGTAACGTAGGTGGCCGTTTTCATTGTCACGATTGTAACGGTATGATCAAAACACAAGGAGGGTGGGACTCAATAGCACGACTCAGAGACAGAACGATGTAAATGAAATCAGACTACTGAAACTTGGCAGTAGAGTAGGAGCACTGGCATGCAGTAAAATATACAAAACATGCAGGGATAATCCAGGGGCAGAGTCAGGTCACAGAAACAGGTTCAATACACAGGGACGTACTCAGTGTAGCAACACAGCAGACAAGGATCAGGCGGAGATGGAGTCAGGTCACAGAAACAGGATCGAGGAAGCCAGGGAAGCACACACACGGGAGACAGGAAACCAGCTGTGTCTGGAGAGGAAGAACAAAACTGTGGCTAACCAGCGAGAGCAGAACATGGATGAGAGGATCCCTCCCAGGCAAGTCCTCACTCATCCATTCATTGAGATGTGTCCTGTTGGTGTGCTTTTAGCATACATTGTCAGACAACAGTAGGCACAGTTAGGGACAATTCATCATTTGATCAAATATTGCTCATTGTGGTGGTAAGTCATGTTTCCTGGGCATCAATGTAAGAGTAAGAGTTTGCATTTTGGTAGCAATGAAGCTTTAGAGTCTGCAGCCGCTCAACCCAGCACAAAGAAGACAAGACCAGGTTGGAAGAGACCATGGTTAAGATCAAGGTTTATCCTTGTCTACTCTATAGGGCTATGTGGTACAGTCCTAATCCTCCTTTTTGTTCAACAAAAACTTATAGCAGCCTGTGTGTTGTGGTATAAACCACCCTGAAACATAATTTAGGTGGTCTATCCATATGTGACAGCAGTGGGGCTTCCACTAAATCACAGAGTTAGAGTTGCAAAGTGCAAAGAATTATTTCTAGAGTGCAGGATAACAGTTGATTTTCTGCAAAGACTGTCAGGTGATTGACAGTTGGGGCACTTGCAACCTTTGATGTGAATGAAACTCCAGCTGAATATCAGAGCAAAAGATGAACAACTGCATTAGAAAATATGTAGGTCTTCATCAAATCAAAAGTACAGACCAGTGTACATCAAGAAGATAAGTCCCGACACTACAATTCCCAAGGAGTAAGGAAACGCTCATCTTTAACAGCTTGTTACCTGACTGACTTTAATAACAATAAGTTGAGAATCATCAGTTCAGTTGAAATAATAAAACTGCTTACCATAATATAAACCCTCCAGTATTATGTCTATGATCACTGGATTCTAACCAATTGTGTGCGTGCTTGGTGGATGTGTGTGTGTGGATGTGTGTGTGTTGATGTGTGTGTGTGTGTGTGTGTGTGTGTGTGTGTGTGTGTGTGTGTGTGTGTGTGCGTGCCATACCTGCCGGACCAAACTCCGCCACAAGTGATGCGAACAAGAGGGAGGAGAGCCGGGCTCGGGATCAAGCACTCTCTGATAGCATTCAACAATCAGACAAGCAGCAACCAGTCCGTTCATGACCACACCACCATCTGTACATCCTGCACCCTGAACCCTCTTTTTCCTGAATATCCAGATAACAAGCTTCGTCACTGCAAACATAAAGTTCAGAAAAGTATGTATGTGTATTTTCCTCACCAGGTATTAATAACCAAATATACATACATCTATATAAGTGTTAGGGTTAGGGTTTTTCCAAAACCTGTACAGCATGACTCTGAAACCCTCTACAGACCAGCTAACCTCGGACACCATGTTGGATGCACAACTATTATGTGGGTTCAACAACGCCAAAAAGTACAAGAATCATGACAAGTTTATCAACCTATCAAAAATGCTAAGTGCTACATTCAGAAATAATAAAAGATGGAGAAGTTTGTTTTTATTTTATGGGCTAGATGACTTTTCATTCTGAAGATGTATAGTGTTTCTGCTATTCTGATGTTAATAGTGAGCTTGGTCCACCATTGTGGAGCCAGGACAGCAAACAGTTAAGATTGTGTTGAGTAGTACGCCCCCTCGTAGTGAGGGACTAACACACTTCCTGGCAGTAGAAGAGGGTAAGGCGGGCTGGGGTGCATGGTTTGACCATGTCCTGCGTGTAGGATGGGCCTGATCCATTCAATAGGCAGTACCTATGTGATGAATGGGATTGGAGCAGCCACCGGGAGCTGGTGCAGAGGAGCGGGGTATTGTGGAAGAAGACCAGTCAGGCTGTTGCATTCTAGATGAGCTGCAGAGGTCGGATAGCACATGCAGGCACACCAGCCAGGAGTAAGTTGCAATAGTCTGGGCATGAGAAGAGGCTGGGCCAGAACCTGCACCGCCGCCTGAGTGAGGAACAGACATATCCTCCTAATGTTGGGGAGAAGAATATGAAGGAGTGGGTTGACATGAGATATTAACAGAGAAGGACACTTGAGCTCCTTCACAGATGTTTCCTCTGTGCTTCTGTCAAGGTTCAAGTTCCACTCAGAGACCTTACTTCCGTGTTTAAACACCACCGCTCCAAGATTTCTGGCACTCCTGCTCACTGTGTTTTCAGGAGAAATATATCACCATACCCTGCCCCCCTCTCACAAGAGGAGGATCAGGACCACGGAGAGTTCCTGTCCCTCCTCTCACAGGAGGAGGAGGAGGAGGAGGACGACATGAGACCGCTCCGATCACAGCTCTCCACTCCAGGAAGAATACTCAGCAATTACACCAACTATGATTTCAGTTGACTGAACACTGAGTTACAGTTACATTATTATTATTATTATTATTATTATTATTATTATTATTATTATTATTATTATTATTACAGTAGTCTACTTAATACTACTACTTAACTAACCGTGATTCCACAGGTAGGTCAGTCAGGTAATTACTCTAAAAGATAATTCCATTTTGATCCATCTTGTTTCTCATCCGGACGGGAGCCAAATGCTTTTCTTCTCCTGGATTATTAGAATATCGTTTAAAATGTATTTTCTGTAACATGTATTTGATTTTGCTTTCACACTCAATCAAAAGTTGTAACGTTCAAAAGCAAGTGCTGCAACTTCTTCGCGTTCTAAACTTTCTTTGTTTCTAATGTTTCAGAATGGAGTGCATTGGTGTGTGTGTGGAGGAGCTTTGTCCGGTATGTGGAGATAAAGTCTCGGGTTACCACTACGGGCTGCTCACCTGTGAAAGCTGCAAGGTACTTTTAATTTCCCGATATATTGTTCTTGTTGCACTGGGACTGTCTATGGGTAGAAAAATGTTGATCCAACACTTATATTATAGACGTCTATGGAACTGCCTTCATCAAGTAGACCCTTCCTCTTCTTCAACACTCGCAGGGCTTTTTCAAAAGAACGGTTCAGAACAACAAGAAGTACATCTGTGCAGAGAAACAGCAGTGCACAATAGATATAAGTCAAAGGAAACGGTGTCCATCCTGCAGGTTTCACAAGTGTCTCCATGTTGGCATGCGACTGGAAGGTAAGGAGTGGCTTTCTTACACAGTTAATGTGAAAAACCTTGTGTTGAATGGCAACAAATATCCTGTTTCACACAGCCTACAATGACAACATGTTACATTTTAAAGAAAGAAAAGTATTGCCACATAGGAAAGGAAATATTTGAACGGTTGTGTTATTAGTTAGTCATAAAAATGTCCTCAAATAATAATTTAAAAATAATATTTAATGGGAAATAAAACAAACAAATATTGTGCTGTGCATTCCACTTACTGTTTACACCTTGAGGTGCACTTATTAAATTTGCTAATAGTCATTAGTAGTAGTTATTGTGGTGATAGACTGGTCTGTGTAACTGAATACATTTAGCTTCATATCAGCTCTCCAATAACATACAAAATGCCCAAAAGTAACACTAATAATAACAATAACAATAACAATAACAATAACAATAATAATAATAATAATAATAATAATAATAATAATAATAATAGAAGGGAGGTGAGGGTGGCCATGGGGCTGCTTTAATTTACAGCCTGCATAACCGATAGGTACTCTGTAATTACAGTGAACAGCAGGTGAACAAGGGCCTGCTACCCTAAACTGGAATATGCTTTGTTTTGATGCTAGTGTGCTGAAAAGTAACAGCTGCAATTAATCATGCATGCTTGTTTTAGAAAAGAAGAGAAAATACTGTGATCTTACCAATAAACCTCAATCCAAGTTTTTTCTGTGTTAAATTGTTTAAGATCTGAGAAAAGCTGGTCGTCATATGGATCACTTCTTTTCCCAGGTCATTTATTATAATTTGAAATATGGGTGCACCCTTGCTCCCAAGCAGCAATATCAACGTATACTATAATAATAATAATAATAATAAGAAGAAGAAGAAGAAGAAGAAGAAGAAGAAGAAGAAGAAGAAGAAGAAGAAGAAGAGGAAGAAGAAGAAGAAGAAGAATATTTATATCCACTACATATTAGAAAACTTTATTTCTATTATTATTATTATTATTATTATTATTATTATTATTTATAAAAGTTTATTTTCTTCATTTGTTTATATATTATTTAACATAATATTATTACTTATTTTATTGTCAAATCATTGCAGTACCCTGTTATTATTTCATAGGTACTCTGTAATTTAGAAAATACTCATAGTGTCATTTATTTCTGAATCCCTCTCAAACTAAATTATTTCCTTTGTCTTGGGACAGGTACCCAATACTGTATTGTATTGATACCCCTTATGTATTAACTAATTACACTGTCATTTGTGGGCTGTATTCTAAATGATTAGTTATTTTGCAATTGCAGTTTTAATATGACCCAAGGTGCCAGTAAGTTCAGGATTAGTTACTTGAATGTAATCTTTATATTGTGACAGAAAGAAGACCGTAAGAATTACATGGATATGCCTAGTCGGTCTCAAAGATGAGGAATATGTTGAATGTTTATCAGTAATGTTGTCTCAGCCTCAAGAATGAACAGTCTAAGTGGCAATCTGCCCATTAGCACAGTGTGTGCACATCCCAGAGCTTGAAGAAGTGTTTTAAACAAATCCACTGTTCTCTCATCAGCTGTTCGTGCTGATCGGATGCGAGGTGGCAGAAACAAGTTTGGCCCCATGTACAAGCGTGATCGTGCCCTCAAGCAGCATAGAAAGGCATTGATTCAAGCTGGTGGATTCAGAATAGACAGTGGCCCACCTCTGGGCTCCTCCATCCACCACAGACACCTCCGCCCACTTCCCATTCTTCACAGCAACCCGCTCCCCACAGCACGGCCCCCACCACTGTGTTCACTCCTGCCATCCGACCCACTTGCTGCCACCCAGTACCAGTGTACCTTCTTCTCAAGCTGGACCATCAAGTCAGAGCACACCAACAACTCTGGTGCACCAGGCTCTGCTGCAAGAACACACTCAGAAGAGTTACACGCAAGACCTTTCTCTCAACAAGGTCCCAGGATGCCTCAGCTAGTGATGGAGTTCGTGCGCTGTGATCCAGATGAGCTACAGCTGCAGAATAAGATCACTGCTCGTCTCCTGCAGGAGCAGTCGGGCTGGGAGAAACATGGGAACCCCAGCACCTTCAGCCTGATGTGTGTCATGGCTGACCAGACGCTGTTCTCCATCGTAGAGTGGGCTCGCACGTCCATCTTCTTCAAAGAGCTGAAGGTAAGAACAAAGCCAACACTCAGCCCACATCCTCCTGCTTTACCTTTATATTCATATGTGTGTGTGTGTGTGTGTGTGTGTGTGTGTGTGTGTGTGTGTGTGTGTGTGTGTGTGTGTGTGTGTATTTTGTTCATCATATGTGTGTCCATGTTGTTTTTCTCTTGTCACGTTTCATTTGGTTTACTGTATTTTATTAGCATTTTCTGCAACTTTCTACTTCTATGCCACCACATTTGAGATGGACATCTTACTTTTTAGTAAGTTAATAATTCCTTTTTAGATTAAATTATTATCACCAGATAAAATAGCATATACTGCCATAGATTTAAATTGTGAAAGTAAAGTTGTTTGTTTTCAACAACTGCTTATGTTTCTTGTGATCCCAGCCATTACTTTGGTGAGCACAGTGTTATCACAACTGATAGAAATAATGATCAAAACTACATAAATAAATAAGGTTTGCTTTTGTTGAGTCCACATAGTGACAACAACTACTTACAAATAGTTCACATGTAGCTCTGATGATGCACATGTGCTATGTACCTATTCTGCATCATGTTACAGCTGCCCTGTTTTTTTAAACTAACAAAGTTTCCGATCATATTCAGTGTTTCTCACATAACTCATTGTCCTTGAGGTCTAACATAAGTGCTGAGTGCATTTCCATCCTCAGAAACATTTCCAAAGATTTAAAATCTTCAAACCTGCCTTGTTTATTTATCCATACTTTATAGCTTCTAGTCTTCTTCCCTGTCTTTGTTGGCACATTGCTTTTTATTTGTCTTTATATAAATAGATAAATTCCTGCATGTACTCAGCCAGGCCTGCCAAACAGTTATAGCCTTTACTTATTATAGGGAAGGTAGATTTGTTATTTTAAATATTGTGATTATATCCCCTCTTACCTTCCATTAATTGTTTCAAAATCTACTTTTAAAACCTTGGACAAAATTATTAACAATCTCGTTTCGCAAAATAAAAAGCCAAGAATAAGTTATAAAAAGCTACAAAGTTCGAAAGATTATGGAGTTTAAATCATCAATCATGACATGGATAACAGAAGATGTCTGGCCACAAACTAACAAATAGTCCAAATTGGAGCGGATTTGACTGGAAGGTTAAAAACAGGTATTTCAGAACTCCATCATTACGGCTAAATATGGTGATTCTTCAGCATTATGTTGGAGGGGTTGTGGCCACCAAGGAGACCTCTCACATATATTATGGCCCTTTCCATATTTGCAGGGGTACTGGGAAGATGTTAAAAAGGAAACAGAATTAATCCTAAATTAAAACAATTTACTCTAAGTTATTTGTATTGGGTATTTCCATAGGAACTGAAATGGAGAAACCATTTTTCATTTATTAGGGATCCTCCTTATAATAGCCAAAAAAAACATTAAAATGTTATGGTTGCAGCCACAACCCCCAAATATAAAACAAAGACAACAAAAGGTGAATGAGGTGTTCATCATGGAAAACATCACAGCCAAAATACAGCTGAAAATGGATACGTTTGTGGATTAGCTCCATGGATATCAGCCACGTAAAAAGAAAAAAGCTAAATTTATTAGTTTTTCTTCTTTCTCTTGTCAGTTATATTCGGTTTATTAAAGTTAGGTTGTTCTGGGTTTTTTTGTCTTTAATTCTTATATCGGCATCAAAATATTCTTGTAAATAGACGACTATCTGATATGCTCCCACTCGCAGGAGCAGGCAGTCAGGGATTCTGCTACAGTGCTAAAACATCTGAAGGATCTTTAATTTTCAAAATAAACTGGGAAACGTCGAGCAGAACTCGCACAGTGTACAGAATACGTGGGCTCAACATAAACTCACTCACTTTGTGAGGGATTTGATAGCTGGATTGCAACGCCTGTGCCCACGCCGTGAAACTAACAACGCTGTGTGTGGTGGCTCTCTGTCCATGGGGAGGGCACGATGGCTCTTAGTGTCAGGTGTCCCGCTGGGGTGTTGTAATCCAGGTTGACTATGCCAACGAATGCATCACTGTCAGGGTGGAGGGTGACCATGTTGGGCAGAAAAGTGAACTGGGCACTGGCAGCTGGGGCACGAGGCTCAGAAAACCTCTTGGAGTTTTGGGCAGTGTTTTTGGCACTAAAGTATTTTCTGCAATTTCTCCGAGGTTGCCACATCTGGTTAAAACAGACAACATCACTGTGGTAGCATATATCAACTGCCAGCCACACTTGCTCACTGCAGTTTCACAGGTTAGCTCTGAAGTTAATCATCTGGAGCAGCACCAGGCTTCTGTCCCTGTGCACTGAAAAAGTGAGTTTCACACTGCACCACATTAGTGTGTCTCTAGGGATGGCAAAATCAGTCTGTCCAGACTGAAATATTTCAACAACTATTGGATGGATCGGCAAGAAATTTGGTGCAGACATTCATGTTTCCCAGAGGATGAATGCGTCATAATCAGTTCAAAAATAATGGCGTTCCCATCAGCCTCATATACCACTTAGGAAATTGCCATTGTGAACGTGCTAACATGCATAATAATTGTTTAAATTGGAGCAAGCTCAGATAAAATGACAGGGTTAAAATGCAAACAAGTGAGGAGGTGGATAAAATGTATACTTGAGTGGTTTTAACTCTTTCTTTCTGCTCCAAGGTGAATGACCAGATGACGTTGCTGCACAGCTGCTGGAGTGAAATGTTGCTCCTGGACATCATCTCCAGACAGGTCCTTTATGGCAAAGTGGGCAGCCTGCTGCTGGTCACTGGGCAGGAGGTTATTCATCTCTACTTCTCTCTCTCTCTGTTTTGTTGTAATTATTTTTATCAATGAAAAAATATTACACAAAGTAAAAGGAGTAAACAACTATCTACAAAGGGGTGGGGTTTTCATTTCTTAGTCTACTGTTTTTAGGGGCATATTATATTATGATATTGTCCTTAGATTTATCCAGCTATGATAGCATCCATCAGCAGCTTTATCACCAATCCTGTTCGTGATTTTCATGGACAGGATATCGAGGCGTAGTCGTGGAGGAGAGGGGTTGCAGTTCGGTGGCTTGAGGATCTCATCGCTGCTCTTTGCAGATGATGTGGTCCTTATGGCATCATCGGTCTGTGACCTTCAACAGTCACTGGATCGGTTCGCAACCGAGTGTGAAGCGGTTGGGATGAGGATCAGCACCTCAAAATCTGAGGCCATGGCTCTCAGCAGGAAACCGGTGGATTGCCTACTACGGGTAGGGAATGAGCCCTTACCCCAAGTGAAGGAGTTCAAGTACCTAGGGGTCTTGTTCGCGAGTGAGGGGACGATGGAGCGAGAGATTGGCCGGAGAATCGGAGCAGCGGGGGCAGTACTGCAGTCGCTTTACCGCACCGTTGTGACGAAAAGAGAGCTGAGCCAGAAGGCGAAGCTCTCAATCTACCGGTTGATCTTCGTTCCTACACTCACCTATGGTCATGAAGGCTGGGTCATGACCGAAAGAACGAGATCACGGGTACAAGCGGCCAAAATGGGTTTTCTCTCCCTTAGAGATAGGGTGAGAAGCTCAGCCATCCGTGAGAGACTCGGAGTAGAGCCGCTGCTCCTTTACGTTGAAAGGAGCCAATTGAGGTGGTTCGGGCATCTAGTAAGGATGCCACCTGGGCGCCTCCCTAGGGAGGTGTTCCAGGCACGTCCAGCTGGGAGGAGACCCCGGAAAGACCCAGGACTCGGTGGAGAGATTATATCTCCTCACTGGCCAGGGAACGTCTCGGGATCCCCCAGTCGGAGCTGGAGGATGTGGCCCGGAGAAGGGAAGATTGGGGTTCCTTACTGGAGCTGCTGCCCCCGCGACCCGACCCTGGATAAGCGGTAGACGATGGATGGATGGATGATAGCATCCATGTTGTTTGTTTGTTGAGTAAGAGTGATCTAATTCTTCCATTTCCTTGGGAGTAGGTCTTCTATTATTCCTTAGGGAACACATCTGGTTGCTTTTAAGTCTTGGAGGTTCCATTTTTTACCACCTTTTAGTTATTAAAATACAAATACATTCTTAATAAAACTTCTTCTATTATCAATCCAAGATACTTGTCATACTCTCCTTACAGATCTCATAGCTTAAAATGTGTCTGATCATTAGCATTCCTGTGACCACACAATACTGCTGTTTTGTTTAGTTTTATTATTTATATATTAACAATTTTCTGTCCTGTGTTTTGTCAAAAATGTGAAAACCTACAGTCTATGTAGGTGTGTAAATTTGAGGGTTGCAAAATAACGCCTTCCAACCATATTTGCCAGCCCCAAACATTTTTTAATTTTAGAAAGGAGAAAGGACATGAATATGAAAGTTGTGCAGTACAGAGGGACCGTGACTGTTCTGATGTCAGTGCATATGTTATTTTGTTCAGATGGAGCTGTCCTACATAGCCTCTCATGCTAGTCTTACCTTGGCCAGCCTAGTCCAGAGAGGACAGGAGCTGGTTGAGAAGCTCCACATCCTAAAGGTGGACCGCCAAGAGTTTGCGTGCATCAAGTTCCTCATCCTTTTTAACCCAGGTTTGTGTCAACTGATACTTTTTGTCAATAAAGCTTCATGCAATGAAAGTGCATTTAGGTCTAGTCCATAATCTTGGCGCAAAATAAGGTGCAACGGGCAAAGGGGTTGTATAGGGCATAGGCCATCTCCCATTCCCTTCAAAAGATAGGTGATCCTGCACTAGGTGCATTGCTATTTAATTGGCTTATTTGACAAATAGGAGATGCGAGCGGCTTCACGCACAAGCAGATATGTGGTCCTTGGCCGATGGACCGTCTTCCCCTGCCGTCACCCAATCCTCTGTCCCATCAACAACTCAATATGACTGCATACAGGCAAATGCATAGATATCCTATTAAACCTGTGCCGGCAGCACATAATGCCTGTCCAGTTAGCTTTTGTGACCCCATAATTCTCCAAAATTCTTTATATTATAATAAACATCAAATATGATAAACATGTATTGATCAATAATGAAAACTGTATTGCTTTCTGACGCTAATAATGGGGGTCTCAGACCGAAAAGGCTGAGCAGAAGCCTCTTGAGGCTGTATTAGACTTGCAGTTGGGGTACTGTTTGAGAGGTGGTGGGTAAATGTGAGGAGACATCAGCCTCAAAACGCCACTGTTCAGGAGGAGAGTACCCACAGGTGTGGCATTGAGACTCATACACACAGAAGGATAAGGAGAGGAGACGCTGAGCGCAGACAGAGGCGTGTGTGCACCATCCACGCAATCCGTAAAAACGCTGCTGTGCTTAACAAGCAGAGTGTACAAGTGTTGTGAAGCCGCCAAATTACATGCATCTTACTATCTTAATAATGTGCCATTTAAATAGCAGGACAAAACTGCGGCATTGACTCAAGACGATTGCAACATTGACCAACAAAAATGTGATTACTTTTTTGTTGGTCAATGTTGCAATCGATTGCTGCTGCCTCAACATAGCAATGCGCCAACAATGCGCCTGACCACCCCTCATTATCCATGGGTGCACAGACACAACGTGGGCGCTGGACTTGAAAATGACAATTGTTTCAAGATCCAACCAGTGAATGAGACAACATATTATTTATTTCAATGAATGAATAAATGAACTCTCAATGCCTTATGCCAGCTGGAGAAAGAACAAGAACTATTAACCATGTTTGGTACTTCTACAATTCCCCAGTACTCCCCTCCATGATATGAAAATGTTTGACAACCTTTGCTCTATGTACATATGATATATATTCATTGGTTGTTGCTTTCTCTTTGCCCCACTGAGCAGATGTGAAACAGCTTGAAGATCATCAGTTCATCAAGAGTATGCATGAGCAGGTAGAAGGAGCCCTGCTGGAGTACACACTGTGCACCTCCTCTCACCTTCTCGGACGCTTTGCTCATCTGCTGCTTTGTTTGTCTGAGTTACGCTCTCTCAGCACCCTCGTTGAAGACTACCTGTACTGCAAACACCTAAGTGGTGAGGTGCCCTGCAACAACTTGCTCATCGAGATGCTCCATGCCAAGCGCAGCTGGGCATGAAGTTTCAGAAGCTACAGTATATGATTGTCTGCACATGGGTCATTAAGCTGGGATGAATGTCAAATACAATGAGATTAGGGTACTGTATTTTATATACTTGATATATTCAATCAAATAATATTGTAAATGGGAAATGGGATTTGTATCCACTGAAACTACTAAGGAGCTTAAAGAAGCTATCTGACAAGCAAATATACATGTATTTGAAGTACACTGTTTCCCATGTCCCATCCTCTAATGCAGGGGTGTCAAACATATATATATATATACAACGCAGGATGACTTTACAAAGTGTAAAAATTGTTTAGGAATGGATGTTAATTAACTCTAAGGTTGAGGTGTTACAGAAAAAAAAATATATAAAAACTTGTTTGCTCCAATGCTGTACTTCTGGACCAGGTGGGGGAATGAATCCAGGGTGTTATTATAAAAGATGTGTTTGAGATGTGTGATGCCTTTATCGCTCCATGGTACGCAGACATGCTCTATGAATGTTGAACTACTATGATATGAGATTTTGGTTTCTTGTTATTTAGAAAATCAGGATTTTTACAGATGGGAATGTAATTAAGTAAAAGTGGTGTTTGTGATTTTGTGGAATTTTGTCCAGGCTGTCGGAGTTTCTGCTATTGTAAATTATTATTTGAAACAAGGATGGTGTTTGATAGACTGGCTGAGAAATGGTAAATCTAAAATCTGAATGTCTATACAAACTGTGTGTTCTATATCTAACCATGTGTTATCTGGTTGATTGGTTCGGTCCACTTAAATATGTATTGAAGCTGATTTACCAGAGAGTAATGGTAAAAATGTTGGGCGTCAAGTCCTTCTTGTGTTTTTGGTTTTGTAGGGGGGCCAGTTTAATTTTTGGTGTCTTGTTTTTCCAATGGTATTTGGTGATGATTGAATCCAAAATACGTGATCATCATACGGACCTGTGCATAAAGGCATAGGTGGTTTGTGGGCTGCCACATACCAGCTATTACTATGTGATCCATTACTTAGTTAGAAGATTTAATCCAGTTAATGGATTAGTCAGAGATATTGGAGTATGATTCAATAAATTTAATGTTTCCTGTTTTGTGAGGTCTGTTCGTGATGACAGTGGATGAAGGTGAGGTGTACAGAATATTGATCCAGTTGATAAATGATTCCCCAAGGCCGAATTGTTGTAATTGTAATGGTACGACCAGAACACAGGGAATGGGACTCAAATGCACAACTCAGAGACAGATCTTAGTGTCTGCAAAACAGTCTTTACTAAAAGCAAAAACTGGTTCGGTACACGGAAAGGCATTTAGATTAGCAAACAAAACAGGCATGGAGTAGGCAAAGGCGGAAACTTGTCACAGAAGCAGTATCAGGAAAACCGGGAAGCCTATGACAGGAAACAGGATCAGGATACATGACGGACAACGCTCTTACTGCATGAAGGTACGAAGACGAAATGGCGGTGAGAGGGACAAAACACACAGACTAAATACAACAAGAAGTGGGTGGGGTGACAACACACAGGTGGAAGCACTGATGAGCTAATGGAAAACACATGGGCAGGAAGTTGAGACACTGAAACGAGAGGAAAGAAAAGTAACACTAAATAAAACAGAAAGTACAAACAATGAACCTTTTAACGAACAGCTGGAATACTTACAGTAATGTGGTTATGAGAAATGTCTATTTGTCCTTGTCGAAGACTTCTTCTGCATCTAACGTGGCTATGATGGTTCCTTCTTGTTGTAATGATGAATAATGCAATAAGTTAAACACTCTGCGTGTGTTACTGTGCGAGTGTCTACCTTTAATAAAGCAAATTTGTTCTGGGATGGATTGACTTTTCCTATACTGTGAGTTAGTGCCTGAGTGCTGTTTTTTATATCCATGTTGAAAAGAGAAATTGGACAGTAATTTAACAGCATATTTGGGTCTTTGTTCGGTTTGAGGTGGAGGGAAATTTTGGTAGTGATCTTGTTTGCGAGAAACCTTGAATTTAATTTTATTTCAGTTTCAGTTTTGTTGAAGAGCGGAAGTGTTTATAGAACTCAGCAGGAAACCATCGTGTCCTGGTGCTGAGGGCTGTGGAAAGTTGGTCCCGTGTTTGTTCTTTACTAAGCTGTGGCAAGTCAATGCTGTTGAGAAATTAGGTGATGTTCTTTTGACTTTACTTAGCATTAAAACTTCTGAAGATTTTATTTATTTCTTCAGGTGAATCATGTGCTTCACTGCTGAGTCCTAATGGAGATTGTTTTCGGTTACTTTGATTTGCCGAGTATTTATCAGATTCATTGATATCGTGGAAATATTCTTGTAAAAGTCTCTGTATCAACTATTAAGTTTTTTAACTAATTTTTTTTAACTAATTTCATCTGGAACTTATATTTACTTTTTTATTCATTCTGGGTTTTACTCTGTTGGGTTACTTACATAATGTTTTGGATTTTTTGTTCCAGTTAAGCTTCTTGTTTTCTTTTTTTTATAAACATGGAATAAAATTATTATTTTTCCTTTACTTACATGCAGGGATAATTGGGTATATAATAGTTATTAATAGTAAAGGCCAATAGTTATTTATGGCCTTTTTATCAATAAATATAATATCTCCAAATGCACAGCTTGTGAACGCCTGGTGTTATTCTTAGACAAACCTGTCTGATATGTTAAGTTTTTATCCCTTTTATCTGAAATTTGAAGCTGAACTTGATAACACTTGGTGCTATGTTTTTTTATTGTGTTTTCCAGTCCATACCTACCAGCTATACCAATCTTCAGGCATCTTTTTCAACAACAAACTTCAGGCGGAGTGTATTTTCTTCAAATTCAGTATATTCAGACCACTATTACTCAGTGTCAGAAGCTCAGTGATTAATCAATGTTTTGCAAGAACAATAAGTTATCTTTTGAATGAGACCAAAATCATGCATCTGGTGCAAATGGTTGAAGAGCAGCTTATAATATAGTTATGGGCACCCCTACTCTAGGGCACCTAGATTTGTGAAACAGTGGTATCAGGAAGGATTCCAGCCAATGGAGCCAGAGTGAGAAGCCCAGCAGTCAGGAATACCATGGACTGATGGCCAACAGCCGGGAACTTCAGGAATAAAAACAGCCCAGGAACCAGTGACAGCAGGAGAATCAAGAGCCCAGCAGTCAGCAGCACCAGATGAAGCAACTCGTCATCCAGAAAATGCCACATATCAGCTAAGAACACCTGAATGGAAAGCTGCAGTGCATTACACCGAAGTCTGACACTCCACTCCATTGTCACTACCCGTTATGTGGCTGCATCGAAGGCCCCACCATCAGATGTCCATTACATCACCAGAATCACCTGATCCAATCACAGTACCTCTGGAAGAGTCTCCTCAGAGCTCTTTTAGAAACTGGAGAATTGTAGAGTCCTCCGATGATAGTGAGTCAACAGAATGGTACAGAGCACGTAGAGAAGAGCCATATCAAACTCCTGACTCACTGGAAGAATCCACTGACAACGAGGATACTGAGTCTACTCCAGCCCTGGAGATCAGTGACACCACCAATTTAGTCAATCTGAGTAAAGAAGAATTCCAAGAACTGATACATAAGATGCCAAACCACAAGACAAACGAGCCCGTCGGACTAGACAACTCAAATGCTACTCAAACAGAAACACCAGAGACAGATAAACCAAATAGTTTTTACTTAGCAGTCGTATAATCCCAAAGTCTAATTTAAGAGTTTTCTAAATCAACATAGTGTAACAAATGTTGCAATTAAGGTACGAGGTGATAAGCTTGATGGTTATAAACTCCAGAATCACAATGGATGTTTTGAATAATGGACTGTTAGGAAAAAGAAGGAGTAAATATTTTGTAACTACATAGAATAATGAATACTTTGAGTTGCAACTATGAATACTATGTTAAGCACAAAGTCTTTAACTGATCAAATATAAAGAACACTTTAAGACTTTTGCTAGTTTACAGAGCATTTAGCAAAATAGGTATTACTTTTTTGGCAACAACGCAGTGGAGAAATGTAACTACTGAAGTCACAAAGGGGGGAATGTTGTAGTAAATATTCATCCAGCAAGTACTTTATACCTAGCATATATGATAAGATGTAATAGTCAATGAGTGATATTTAATACATGCAATCTGTTTTACGTTGACAGAACACTGTACAGTGAAAATGCTGAATGAGCAGGTCCTTCTTAGAGGGAAAAAGTAGGCCCCCCAAGTTAACATATCACGAAGGAGGTGATATGTGCTTGACATACGTGATATGACAGCTAGTCTATGCATGATAACCCAGTGAGCACCCCTCACACAGGCTAGATAAGACTTATGTATGGAGATATGCGGACACAGGTGTTAGATCAAAAGAGAATGGGAAAAACAGTCCCTTGATTTAGTGTCAGGAACACTTGTTTGTCTCCACATGTTACATACAGGTAGATAAAACGCATGGCAGGGGCTGCATTCTTGGTTCTTTTAACGTTACGATCTGAACATGGGAAGTAGGACACAAATGCACAATACAGAGGCAGCTCGTAGTGTAGGTAAAAGTCTTTACTTGAAGCAAAAACAGGTTCAGTACACGAGTAGACAGTCAGCGTGGCAAACAAATCCGACAGGGAATAGGTGAAGGGAGAAACAGGTCACAGAAGCAGGGTCAGGTATTACCGGGAAGTCGACGACAGGAAACAAGATCAGGACGCACACAGGAACAACGCTGGAACTCAATGACACGGAGGTACAAAGCCAAAGTGGCAACGAGGGGAACAAAACACACAGACTATATACACCAGGAAGTGGGTGGGGTAACGAGACACAGGTGGAAGCAATAACGAACTAATGGAAAACACATTGGGAAGGAAGTGGAGACACCGAAATGAGAGGAGAGGTAAGTAACACAAAATAAAACAGGAAGTACAAACAACAATAAACATTTAACGGACTGCAGGAACCCTTACAGTTTCGCTGTTGAGCCATTTTGGCACGCCCATGTACAAGACCCATATTTCACCTACATTTTCACCATGTTTGAATTTTGTGGCAAGTATAATCGTGTTTTGGTGCACGTTTAGGCCCTCGAAAATGAGATTGAATTTGAAAAAGGTTATTGTTAATAATAATACCTTCAATTTCAATAGGATCCTTCAACCCTGACGTTGTCAGTGCTTGGACCCTAATTAAAGTGGCAAACAATGCCACACAATTACACAGGAACACTCAGCAGAGTGCAACGATTTGATTATGATAGGGGGGGGGGGCAGGAAAAACCCACACCATTGGCCTATAGATGTAATAAGGCATCATGAATCATGAAAGAGAAATTTGGTTCAGATTCTACCATGTATGTTGTAGTTACAACATCATCTTGTTTTATGGCAAAGCCACCAGGTCCATATTGCCTGCCAAACCACAGCAAGGTCACTTAGAGAAAACTCAGAAGTATGATAACTTTTCATCCTCAATGTCTTTAGATGGTACTGACTAAATTTGAAGTCGATCGGATTAAATCTGTAGGAGGAGTTTGTTAAAGTACAGCACCTGTAAAAGGCACAAAATTGCCTAAGTATACACATGAAATGTGGCAGATTTCCTGTTGAGTTTACAATACACCAAAGATTATAAAATAGCAGACATTTTTAGACCGACTCTCAGAGTTTCAGCAGTCTGCTCTAATGAACTGACTGACTGACACAGAAGTAAACATACACAGTAAATATATCAACACTAAAAGAGATATATATATATAGCTGTAGAATACAATACACAATATAAATAATACACTATAATACTCTAAAACTTAGAATACAATAGATATGACAAACTACTACAACTAGAATATAAACAGGTTAACATACTATAGTTGTTTTTTATTACTGATGGTTTTAATGATTGATGAATTTAGATTGTATGGACCCAGTAGTAGAGGTGAAACACTGCCCACTATTTATGTAGAGCAGGTGGCTCAGAACTATTAATTGAACCACAAAGGAAAAGCAAAACAAATTATTAAAATGAACCAAGCCATCAATGCCATTTTCTTCAAGTATTCAATTATTTTGAACTTTTTATTAATGCAAAGAACTCTATAGTTCACTGATTACCTGTACTCTTCACTCATTTCCTGTAATTACTTTGCAATAACAATAAATAAAGTGACAGATGATAAGCATAATCTAATATACAAAAGTATTTTTCAACACGTTCCCTTAATTCATTTACATCAATAAAGTGTGAGACTATTTTTTGCACTATTTTTATTTTTCAATTTCTGTAAAATGTTAACTGTACTGGCAAATAAGATTGTGTATTTAATCATGCTACCATGTTTTGTCCTTGAACAGGACGGATGCCAACTTGATGCCAGCTGGATGTCAAGGTCGACTAGGAAAATAGGCTCCAGTGATGTCGGACAAGATCAGATAGTGAGCCTCCACAACAAGATGAGTGCATTATGTTGATTAACCTTTTTATTAAAGCAGAGTGGGCAAAACAGGTGGATGAAGGTGTAATCGGTGGGATCTCAGTGATTGATAACAAAGGTTTGATGGGCTTTGACTTTAACATGCAGGAAGTGTGTCTGTTTTCTCATCATACACTTCCTTCATGTTCCAATACATTATCTTGGACTAAATAACCGGCTTGATGTATCACAGTATGTATATTCCTAAATGATGTGTTATGATGACTACAATTTGTGTTCATGCTGCACCTATTCACCTCAGCATAAATAACCTATTCAGGCATCACTCAAACCCACAGACCTTCATTTGAAATTCTTCTAGTTTGAATATTTCAGTCGATGTTATAGCGAGTTAAAGGGAGTTAAAGGACGACTCAAGATAGAATTGCATTACTTGAACCATTATAATTAAATTATAATAGGCCAGTACTTACATGTTTCTTTCAGTAACCATACATTATTGGTACAGAAAAGTAGATCACATTTAATAAGTTTCAAGAAATAACTCAATAATAAGGAAAACAATTTCCATTTAATCGTGTAGCCTACAATACAGTACAATCAATTTATTTCAGATTGTTTTTATTTCTGAGTCATATCCCCACACTGGCATGTGGAGCAGAGCGTTTCAGCAGGATCCTCAGCCTCCACACC
The DNA here is from genome assembly GCF_900634415.1 of Cottoperca gobio. Taxonomy (NCBI): domain Eukaryota; kingdom Metazoa; phylum Chordata; class Actinopteri; order Perciformes; family Bovichtidae; genus Cottoperca; species Cottoperca gobio. The sequence goes on from NC_041366.1 coordinate 208,475, forward strand.
TGACTCCAATCCACCTGCAGAGCTCACAATTTATTGACAATTAAAATTTGTTTTGGAATCGCTTTTTCCTCTTCAAGACCCACGGAGTTCATCCCTACAGGCTGGCTAGCAAAATGCTAGCGGCCAACTGACTGCCTTTTAAAGCCCACATACACCCCAGAATCTCCCTTTCCTTCTTTGGCTTCATCACAGGCCACAGTTTCCAGTGCTAGCCTTGTCCTCCACCAGCAATCTATCCTGCCGACTAGCTTCACCCACCAACGCACACAACCTCACTCACAGCATCTCACGTTCCTGTTAGGTTTACTCCCAGATTGAATATTGAACTTGGTCATCAGAGGGACACTATGCACCCCCTACAACTGTAGCCTATTCTTATGGCTATCTTATTTACAATGGGAATTTTCACAGTTAGTTGTTACAGTTTTATTTTTTCACCCAAAAGCTAATGATCGCATAGCTGGCTATGGCAAAAACAGTGCAACGGCTTCAAGGGACTGCGCTAGACACACCACATTTTTTTAGATGTTATTTTAATCTTTGTAAACCAAGAAAGTTGTTGTGTCATTTTTATCAGTATGTGATGTGTGCAACACGACTAACAAAATGTCTGGACCTTTGTTATGGATCTTACAAATCCCTACGTAGAGCTCCACTCGGGATATTGGATCACAACGCTGGGTATTTGGTTCTGTCCCACAAGCCAAAACAATGTTTAGTTCCGGTCTGGTCGGAGGAGTCTTTCCAATAGTTGCACAGACTGGGACTTGTTTAAAAATGTATGTGATGATCTGGACAAACTAATAGAGACTGTATCTACGTATAACACCTTTTGTGAGGATTTGGTCATCCTCTGAAAATCAATTTCCATTTATCCAAATAATAAACCATGGGTCTCCAAATCTGTCAAAACACAATTAAACAGCAAAATATCAGTTTTAACGAAGGAGATGTCACTCGGTACAGAGAGCTGTAAAAAAAAAAGTTACAAGGGAACTTAGGCTGGCTAAGTGTAGCGCTATATTGTTAAAGTACAGAACATGTTCAGTATTAGTAATTCATGTCCTGCTTGGGAGGGCATGAAGTCTATGAGAAGGATGCAGTCCAAGACTGTCTTTCACTTCTCCAATGAACTAAACACTTTTTATAATCATTTTAATTTCCATGATTTTAACCCTTAATAGTCGACCGTTACGTCGGCGCAATCAGATCACATGACCTGTTCATTTCTGGTGCCGCATAAAATCAACAGTCCGGCCAACATTGTCGGATGCTTCTGTTGAATGTACTGGCTTGAAACTCTATGCCAGTCTTTGTTTCATGCAAATCGACCCAGTAAAAATGGAGATACGATAATATAAAGTTCATACAAAAATATGCAATAAGCAATACGAAGCAATACGAAGCAATACGAAGCAATATGAAGCTCGTGACGAGCAGATACGAAGCACTCGAAGAGGAGAACGACGAAGAGAGACGGCGATGGAAGGAAAGTGACAGACAATTGAGAATTAAGAGATACTGTAGTTTGATAGATTTAGAGTTTTATTTTAAATATATTATTAATATTTTAGTAATGATAAAGAGAACTCTGAACGTGAGTCAAGCTATTAGCTTGTTTTTTGACATGGAGGAGGAGGAGGACAGTTCATCCTCGGAGTCAGAGAGTGACTACTTGGATGATGAAGTGGAGGACCCTTTGTTTGTAATTGACAACGAGAGGTAAGACATATTTCTTTATAAAAACTTTTTTATACAGTTCCGAATATAAGATAAAACTGCACATTTTAGATTGGCTAAGGAACACCTGTGCCGTAATCATGCTGTCTAATCAGCATCTAGATATGCCACACCTGTGAGGTGGATGGATTATCTCGGCAAAGAAGAATCGCTCTCCACAAGCCCAGGCAGCACAGCCGCACCAAAGCTCTCATCCCTGGAAAACAGCTGCTGAGCCTGATACTGCCCCACACACCAGTAGGTTTGTGTTCCGCAGAACACCAGGAGCCCAGGTCCCAGGTGATCTGTCATCCCTGGACTACTTCCAGTTGTTCTTCACCAGGGTGAGAAAACTCTGCATGAACACCAATAGCTATGCAGCAAAAAATCAAGATATGGGGTAAAAGTATAAGTGGGCCGATGTTGGTATTGAGGAACCATACAAATTCCTCGGGCTCCTCATATACACCACCCTGGTGCCTTTGTCTAGTCTTCAAGACTATTGGAACATCTTGTCTGTGCCGTTTCCAGCAATGGTCATGACAAGAGACAGATTCAGGGCTCTTCTGTGGAACATCAACTCAAGTGATCCAGAGGAGGATGTAGAAAATGACAAGAAAAAAGGAACACCACTTCATGATCGATTGATCAGGGTCATGCCTCTCATCAGAAGTGCCTGCCAGGCTCATTACCACCCGAGGAAGGATTTGGCTGTGGATGAAAGAATGGTAGCCACTAAGGCCAAAACTGGCCTGACTCAATACATGAGGGATAAGCCCACAAAATGGGGGATGAAGCTTTTCATGCTGGCTGAGTCAAGGAATGTCTACACAATTAATTTTTAATATTTATCATGGAAAAGCACACACACACACTGCACATGGACTCTCCTATGATGCTGTCATCGATCTTATTCAGCCATCATATCTCGGCACAGGATACCACATTTATATGGACAATTTTTATACTAGTCCCAAATTGTTCCTTGACTTGGCCAGCATGAAGTTTGGAGCGTGTGGAACCTACAGGGACAACAGGAAAGGGTGTCCCAGTGGGCGAGAAAATGCCCTCATCAAAAAGTCAGAAGAGGTGCCTTGAGATGGATCAGAGATGGCCCCCTGGTGGTTGTGAAGTGGATGAACACACGGGAAGAATCTGTGTGCTCCACAATCCATCCGGCTTTTTCGGATGAGGCAGTCCAGAGGAGAGGGAAGGGTGAAGATGGACACTGGTCAGGGAAGGACATTCCTTGCCCCGCCCCCATCATTACCTACAACAAAAACATGGGTGGAGTTGACTTGTCTGACCAACTGATTCAGTACTACTCCACCCAATGCAAAACAGCTCGCTGGTATCGGATCCTATACATGCACTTTGTAGACATTGCCACGACCAATTCCTACATCCTGCACTGTGAGGTCAGCAAAACACAGCAGGTTCAGCACATGACTCACAAACACTTCATGGTTGAACTGGTGTCCCAGCTGTGTGGAGTAGACAGGACAGGACTGCCCATCAACAGGAGTGCCCATCATGTTCCTGTTGCCATCGGCGTGTCAACAGATGCCAGTGAAAAGGCCACACAACAGACAGAACTTTGAGGAATGAGGGAAAACGCCTATGGATTCACCTGGATTGAACTACGTCCATCGGAACTAGGACTGTACTTTACGGTAAGCGTGTCATTTCTGGTTCTTAATGTTTCTGTGTTGCTGGTAGTATACTTAGGCAGCTCTAGGTTGTTAATGTTGTTATATTCTTGATCACATCGGCTAATTACCTGTCATCTATCTAAACCTATACTTGTACTTCCTAAGCACTTACAACTCTCTCCTTATCCTCCTTCTCTAAGCGAATCTCGCTAAATCCTCAATTCTTTATGCTCCTTTCGGCTCTGCTAACGTTAGCTGCTGTAGCTCGGCAGCTAGCGATGGCATCTTCCTCTTCTTGTTATGCTCTCTCCTGCTCTGTGTGTTTCATGTTTAGCTATTGCTCTGCCTCCTTTAGTGATTAAAGTACGTGTATTAAATGTAGTTTATACACAGGGTTGGAGGCGAGTTTTAGAGGGATAGATGAGTGACTCCGCACCATGGTTAGTCAGCGGTTAGCAACTGTAGCTGTTAGCAAGCCCCCTATAGCCGGTGCAGGCCGACCAGTGGTATCTCCTGTTAGCTGTCCCCCGGCGGGGCCCAAGCAGCTGGGAGACTGGGTGACTGTCCGAAAGAAGTGTTATCAGAAGCCCACGGTTCACCACCAACCGCTTGATGTTTCTAACAGGTTCTCCCCACTCAGTGACACACCAGCTGAGAAATCAACTCTGGTTATCGGTAGCTCAATTTTGAGATACGTTCATTTTGAGACACCAGCGACGACAATCATGTGCATTCCGGGGGCCAGAGCGGGCGACATAGAAGCACATTTAAAACTGCTGGCTAAGGCTAAACGTAAATACAGTAAGATTGTTATTCATGTCGGCGGTAATGACACATGATTGCGTCAATCGGCGTGTACTAAAGTTAATGTGGAGTTGGTGTGTACATTTGTCAAAACAATTTCGGACTCCGTAGTTTTCTTTAGTCCTCTGCCAAATCTTTTGAATGATGACATGTTTAGCTGCATGTCATCATTCCGTTGCTGGCTCTCATGGTGGTGTCCAGACAATTGTGGGCTTCGTAGACAATTGGCGGACTTTCTGGGGAAGACCTGGTCTGATTAGGAGTGACAGCATCCATCCTACTTTGGATGGAGCAGATCTCATATCCAATAATATCCATCCATCCATCCATCGTCTACCGCTTATCCGTGATCGGGTCGCGGGGGCAGCAGCTCCAGTAAGGAACCCCAATCTTCCCTTCTCCGGGCCACATCCTCCAGCTCCGACTGGGGGATCCTGAGGCGTTCCTAGGCCAGTCAGGAGATATAATCTCTCCACCGAGTCCTGGGTCTTCCCCGGGGTCTCCTCCCAGCTAGACGTGCCTGGAACACCTCCCTAGGGAGGCGCCCAGGTGGCATCCTTACTAGATGCCCGAACCACCTCAACTGGCTCCTTTCAACGTGGAGGAGCAGCGGCTCTACTCCGAGTCTCTCACGGATGGCTGAGCTTCTCACCCTATCTCTAAGGGAGAGAAAACCCATTTTGGCCGCTTGTACCCGTGATCTCGTTCTTTCGGTCATGACCCAGCCTTCATGACCATAGGTGAGGGTAGGAACGAAGATCGACCGGTATATTGAGAGCTTTGCCTTCTGGCTCAGCTCTCTTTTCGTCACAACGCTCTCGTTTCTCTCCGGAGTAGGCAATCCACCGGTTTCCTGCTGAGAGCCATGGCCTCAGATTTAGAGGTGCTGATCCTCATCCCAACCGCTGCACACTCGGCTGCGAACCGATCCAGTGACTGTTGAAGGTCACAGACCGATGATGCCATAAGGACCACATCATCTGCAAAGAGCAGCGATGAGATCCTCAGGTCACCGAACTGCAACCCCTCTCCTCCACGACTACGCCTCGATATCCAATCCATGACAATCACGAACAGGATTGGTGATAAAGCGCAGCCCTGGCGGAGGCCAACATTCACTGGAAACGAGTCCGACTTACTGCCGAGTATCGAGACACAACTCTCGCTTTGGGCGTACAGGGATTGGATGGCCCTCAAAAGTGACCCCCTCACCCCATACTCCCGCAGCACCTCCCACAGTATCACCCGGGGGACCCGGTCATACGCCTTCTCCAGATCCACAAAACACATGTAAACCGGATGGGCGTACTCCCAGGCCCCCTCCAGGATCCTTGCAAGAGTAAAGAGTTGGTCTGTTGTTCCACGACCAGGACGGAATCCGCATTGTTCCTCTTCAATCAGAGGTTCGACTACCGGCCGAACCCTCCTTTCCAGTACCTTGGAGTAGACTTTACCAGGGAGGCTGAGAAGTGTGATACCCCTGTAGTTGGCACACACTCTCTGGTCCCCCTTTTTAAATAGGGGAACCACCACCCCGGTCTGCCAACCCCTAGGCACTGTCCCAGACTTCCACGCAATGTTGACGAGGTGTGTCAACCAAGACAGCCCCTCAACACCCAAAGCCTTCAGCATTTCTGGACGGATCTCATCAACCCCTGCGGCTTTGCCACTGTAGAGTTGTTTGACTACCTCAGTGACTTCCATCAGGGAAATTGACGATGATCCCCCATCAGCTTCCAGCTCTGCCTCTACCATAGAGGGCGTGTTAGTCGGATTCAGGAGTTCCTCAAAGTGCTCCTTCCACCGGCCGATAACCTTCTCAGTTGAAGTCAGCAGGGTCCCACCCTTGCTGTCCATTTACCATATGCCTTTTCTTAAAACCTTGTGTTCTTGTTGTTGTTGTTGTTTTCTTGTATTCTGTAGCACCTTGAGATTGCTTTTAGCCATGAAAGGCGCTTTACAAATAAAATGTATTATTATTATTATTATTACCAACGTTGGTATTGGTATTGATCAATACTTGTGTGAGCTGGGGTCTCGAGGGACAGAAGGAGCACAGGGGCTGGGGTCTCGAGGGACGGAGGGAGCACAGGGGCTGGGGTCTCAGGGGGCAAAGGGAGCACAGGGGGTGAGGTCTCGGGGGTCCAGCGCGAACGGAGTGCTGTCGCGGCCCAAGAGCAGGAACTGGAGGCTGTTGCGGCCCGACATCAGGAACTGGTGGCTGTCGCGGCCCGGCAGCGGAAACATGGGGCTGTCGCGGCCTAGCAGCAGAAACATATATATATATATATATATGTATGTATGTATGTATGTATGTATGTATGTATGTATGTATGTATGTATGTATGTATGTATGTATGTATGTATGTATGTATGTATGTATGTATGTATGTATGTATGTATATATATATATATATATATATATATATATATATATATATATATATATATATATATATATATATATATATATGTATGTATGTATGTATGTATGTATGTATGTATGTATATATATATATATATATGTGTAATGGCACAATTTCCAATTTCAATTTTCCTATTCTTATGCCATCTACACAGGTAGGTGTATGGGTTCTTACGCAGATGGAGCTTCCGGTTGTAGTTATGGATGGTTGTCGTTCTATGGATCTCTGTTGGTATGTTGATGTTTCAGTTGAGTAGTGGGTTCGGTTGTAGGTTGATCACCGTCCTATTCGGTTTTCTCATTGTACTGTTCGGTTCGCTCACTGTTCGGTTTGGTCGCTCACTGTTCTGTTTGTGTCGCTCACTGTTATGTTCGGGTCGCTCACTGGTGAGAACTGTTTGCTTGTCTCTACCTTTGTCCTGTCACCCATTTCCTGTCACCTGTGCACCCTTATATAGTGACAGCCTAGTGCATTTTATCACCGCCACCAAGTGTCCAAAATAATATTGCTTAAACCAAATAATAATAATAGCCAACATTAATGCAAAACGGCTTCTACAATATATATTTGTCTTTATTTTAGATTCAAAAGGATCATGCAGAGTGCTGGAGACAACGGTTTCACTTCAGCTCTCCTATTTTGATGGAAATCCAGCTAGTCTGGCCAAAATGTCATCCGTGCTTGCTCCCAGACGAAGAGCGCCTTGAATCTTGTTTTTTAACCTTTCTGTCAATGCGTTGTGTTAAAAGGGAAACTGCCCCTTGCTCGGTTTTTGATGTTCACACAAACCAGACATTCGGCTCGTTTGCAGGTTGTCAATTTTACTCCATTTTTCTTCTGTTGATCAGTTAGGACGGTAGGCAAACTGTAGTGGGTCCAGTGTGCTGGGTAGTGAGGAGCAGATGTAACCCTTGACCAGCCATTCAAAGGAATGCATGTGTTTATGGCATCATGGATGGTTCTGGTCATCCATGGTTTCTGGTTGTGGAATGATTTAACTGTTCTTTTGGGTACAGTTGCTTCTATTATTTTACTAAATTAAATCCATCACAGAATGAGGTTACTTTATTATGGGTATGGGTATTTGCTGACCTCACATTCCCACCGGAACATGCATCCCTCAGCTGGACAAAAGCGGCAAATATCCTGCAACATGCTGCTGTTAGTAGGGGAAACTGTGAGACTAGGCATAAAACAAACAATTTCTGCTTAAATTAAAGGCAGTTGAACTTGAAAGTGATCCTTACAATTTACCAAATAAACAGTGGTCCATCTACATCAGTGGTTCTCAACCTTTAAATAAAATGTAGGCTAATTGTCTCCCCTTAATTTTAATGTTGATTATTATTCTGTTTGAATTATTCTGATTATTATTCTTAGTATTTATTCAGTGACTGAAACCATCCGGCTTTGAGTAATAGAACATATAATTAATCATTTGTTAAGCTACAAGTAGAGGATAAGCTGCTAGCCGCCAGGCTAATTTATAAAATGCCGTAGGCTTATACTGATATCATTAGTTTTATGTGTGTTAGTTCAATACATTTAAGTACACTAAACGGCACAAATTATTCCAGTTGTTTCTGTGAATTGCAGCGACCCATTTGCTTCACTTTTTTTTTAGCAAGCAATTGAGCAATTGGCATTCCGAGCAATGAAAAGGTTGACAAATTGGCAAAGGAAGACATTCAAAAGAGAGGCATATGCAAACTGAAAGGCGAAAGGAACAAAATGGCCGTTTAATTTGGACCAAGAATGAAAATGGACTAGTTCCCTTCCAGACGTTCCAGAGGGCGGCAGCAATGCAACATAACAGATGCCGGTCCACTGCCGTTTTACCCCAAAGAAGAAGAGCCGCTTCCTTTACTTCCCGGAAACACAATCCTTCTTCATTCACCAAGATGGCGACATTAATAGTAAACCAGTCACCGCTCGGAGGTTTCAGTTTCGAAAACTGCAAGAGGTAATCGCTTTTCAACTCAAATGAGAATCTAATCAGAATAACCACATCACTAATTTAATAAATGATTTGCCTTTGCATTTAGACGTTGTGTAGAATAGACGTGTTTTGATAGGTGATGCGAGTTCATGTTAAATTGTCTTCCATACAGTGACTCAGGCTTTTCCCCACGCTAGTATTATCTTTTACGTTTGAACATAATAAGTTACATGTTTTATAGTTTTACTATTATATATCTTGTGTTTCACATGAAGCATATCAGAGTGGAACGTTTATTCTCTAAACTGCATATATTCAGCCGGGTACTGTGACGCTAACGTAGCTAATGTTAGCTAACGTTAGTTCGTACTGTAGAAACAAGAGCCAGATGCAGTATTGTAAGTGAACCAAGATAATCAAATGATAAATGTCTTCAAAATAATACTACAGTTTCAATAAAAATATTCGCATCTGTGTTTGACTCAG
>NC_041366.1:222500-240000 GCF_900634415.1 Cottoperca gobio
CTGTAGGGTGACAGCACCCTCCACACATCCCCAATATTCACACACAGAGGCCCGTCTGGGTATCTGAGAGGGTCAGCACTGTGGACTCTTACTACAGGCCCTGCTATACTGTCATATAGTCAACTTTGAAGTATTTGGTATTGCTCTCTTGTCTACAAAGCTCTGCAAGGTGTAGAATATCATGAAATGTCAATAAACCCGACAAAACCAAAACACAAAAAATTTGCTTCTCTGAAGCAAATGTGTTCTAATCTCAGACATTTAAACACTTGATGCAGACTTCGTCCTGAGATTGCACAACTTCCAGAGCACTTCAGGTTATATAGTCTTTTTCTGGCCCTTCTTTCCAATCAGAGACTTGTGGATATGAGGGATCACACCTCCACCAGCAATAGTGAAACCAGCTCTTCATCTCCTCTAATGGCCAGCTGACACCTTAGATGCATTTTCTGCCAGTTCCAGAAATTGTGTTTGCAGCATTACTGAGTCTAAATGTAATTTGTGTTTCCCTGTGAAGGATGGCATCGTCCTCGGAGCTGACACGAGAGCCACTGAGGGCATGGTGGTGGCAGACAAGAACTGCTCCAAGATCCACCACATCTCTCCCAACATTTAGTAAGTGTCCACTAGAATGCTCTACAAATTCCCTAATAAACGCATTCAATTTCCTATAATAAAAGTCCCTTATTTTGTTATTTAAAAGTTTTTATTATGAAGCAGCAAAATAAGGAACTGCTGGCTTTTCATCATTAATAACTTAACATGACTCCTATACAGCTAAAACTGATAAATAAGGTTACGATAGATACGCCTTCATAATTTTGACAGATTATTTTGCTGGACGGCCTTCAGATTTTTCAATCATTGTTAAAATAAATTTAGTCAATGCAGGAAAATGTTGCGTTAACGTTTCCTCTGGACAGGAGATCAGGTTGAAACGTGACCGTTCATGAGTTGTTTGCTCATGACTCAAATTGTCCTTGCATTTCTTTTGACGTACAACCTCTATGTATTCAGATGGACAAAGATGAATTTTGGTGATGTGTGTTAGAGATAGAGTAGAGTCTTCTGGGATTTTCTAATGCTTAACATAGTTGCTTTGAGGAAATTCTCTGATTTTCAGCTAGCTTGCTGTGTGCTTGTGTTGTTGTGCAGCTGTTGTGGAGCAGGAACAGCTGCAGACACAGAGATGACCACTCAGATCATCTCTTCCAACCTGGAGCTGCACTCCCTCTCCACAGGAAGGCTGCCACGTGTGGCAACCGCCAACCGCATGCTCAAACAGATGCTCTTCAGGTACACTCCTAAATATTTATTTATTTAATTTGAAAAGAATGTAGAGTTTAAAACACAAATGCACTGTACCAGATTATATCTTTAAACTAATTAGCATCTTTAGTCCCTTGGCAGGTCAAAACAAAGAAAGCACAGAGTAAAACATACTGCAAGACACACAATACAAAGCGACACACATCACAAATGTATGCTTGTCGGAGTCACAAAGTGGGGTAGGGGCCAAATGTTTACATTTTTGTAAACCAGGCATAAGTTTAAAAATAACAAATTCTCAAAGGTCAGCTTCATTACCCTTCAGTGCAATGGCTTTTTAAAAAAAATGATACATAAGAACTTGAGAGGTCTTATGGCTGTTTCACCAGCCTGCCCCCAACATGTCATGCAATAAGACGGATGGGAAAGGATCATTGTATGCATAAAGAGATGGGGTCTAATATGTCTTAAATAAATATGGACATGATTGATCGAGCCAGTGTGTGTGATCCTTTCTTGTGAGCTTGTTAGTTGCTAATGCAGCTTTTTTTATGCATAATCGTATACATCAGTATCATCTCTATATATTTGCACTTCTTCATCATGACACTGTTGATGAAGATAAGCTAAATATAAGGGGGGCTAAAACTGACCCTTGTTGAACACCCACTTCTAGGTGAAAAGTAAAATTTAGAGAGTATGATATTAAAACATCATTGACTGTATTGAATACTTTACTCAAATCTAAAAATACAGCACCAACTATTCTTCTTTTTATCAGGCTTTCTTTAAATTTGCTCTATTCAGTGCAAGGTAGCAGTTTTGGTGGAATGATTAGCTCTAAATCCAAAGTGTGTGTGTCTCTGTCTCTCGCTCTCACGCAGGTATCAGGGTTACATCGGGGCAGCTCTGGTTCTGGGTGGAGTAGACTGTAATGGTCCTCACCTCTACAGCATCTACCCTCACGGCTCCACTGACAAGCTGCCGTACGTCACCATGGGTATGTCTCCAACACATCTCGCTTACCTTTCACCTCCATGTGTTTATTTAAATAGACCTAAACTTCTTTACATTTTTATAAAATGATGTATGGGGGTGGGGGGGGATCTTACCAGTAAGATCATATAATAACCTATAAATAACGACAACTCAAAATGTTTCCCTTTTGTTTTTAGTGCCAAAAAGTACATGTTCATTCTGAAAATGTTCACATTTACTGAAATATCTTTTTTTGAAATAAGTGCAGTTTCAACAATATGTTTGCCTCAGTTTATCATTTACACATGTGCATTACAACTTACAGATCAGTGTATCTACAAAGGCACAAAACATTCAGTCACAGCTATCTGGAACTGAATAATATAATTACTTACTTTTTGATCAAAACAACTTGTCAAGATCTAGAACTTATTTTAATTGTACATTCATTTCCACATCTGTGTAGTAATCCTGACACACCATAAAAACTAAAGTGGGAATTAAGGAAGAAGGTTAAGTTATCCCCCGCCTTGTAAATGGCAGTGCATGAATAATAGGGTTCCACCAAAGCAAACTCCTGTGTACTGCAGCTGCTGACTGACATTATATTGCATAATGTTCAATGTCTTTAAATATTTCCACAGTAAGTTTTAATTTTCACAGAAATATATTATTCAGGGTGCAAAAGTGTCTGACATAGCATTTGACATTAAGTAGGCTTACTCACTGTTTAGTTTGCTCCTGAAACTTGGCATCTTTTAGCGTCACAAGTGCATCAATATCAGGTGTCAAATCCTGAGTAGCAGCCAATTTCAGGATGTCATTTAAGTGCTTGTGTGTGAGCCTAGAGCGCAGCTTTGTTTTATTGATGCTCATCACAGAGAAAGGTTTTTCACAAAGGTTACTGGCTCTATTGCGTTGAAAGGAGCCAATTAAGGTGGTTCGGGCATCTAGTAAGAATGCCACTGGGGCGCCTCCCTAGGGAGGTGTTCCAGGAACGTCCAGCTGAGAGGAGACCCCAGGGAAGAGCTAGGACTCCAAGGTGTCCAAGCCTGCTGAGGCAAATTTGTCCTTCAAATCTGAATCACCGTATGAGGCCGTGTGTTTGACACCCTGTTCTAAAGTGTTGGGTCTGAGCTGCTGAACACTGACGATGCTTCTCCTTTGCAGGCTCCGGCTCCCTGGCTGCCATGGCCGTGTTTGAGGACCGCTACAAGCCTGACATGGAGGTGAGTACCCCACTCGCATGGAATTTATAGCAGCACCACACACACTCCCATAAGTGTCTGATACTTCCTGTAATAGCATGCTGGTTTTCATTTGAGCACCAATGTTGTTTGTGTGTTTGAAGGAGGGAGACGCCAAGCGGCTCGTGCGAGACGCCGTCGCTGCAGGAATCTTTAATGACCTGGGCTCTGGCAGCAACATTGACCTTTGTGTTATCACTAAGGGCAACCTGGACTACCTCCGGCCCCATGATGAGGCCAACAAGAAGGGAGTAAAGTAAGAACTTTATCCTCATTTAGTTGCCTTTTTGATGTGAAACTTCCAGCTTTGTGTGGAACATTGAACACTGGGTTGTGCAGCTTCTCTTCCATCTCCTCCTGACCTGAGTGGGAGAGGGAGGGAGAGAGACAAAACCCTCATTACTGGGTCAAACTGTTACAATAATAAGTCTGTCTGATATAAATTACTTTTTGAAGATGCATATCATAGTCTGCATCCACACGCATTAATAATCCTATAATTCCACTGCCTTTGTATTTACTTGTTGCCATAGTGAATTATTGTATGAGCTGATGCTGGTCTCTTTCATTACACACACACACACACACACACACACACACACACACACACACTAACAGACTAATGCTGATCAGCAGAACAATGTCTGGTATTCATACATGTACACATAAATCAGCCCGCAGTTAAACAATAACACTTTATTGTTAAATAAAAGTTTATGTTGCACACAAGGAAGTGTTTTTCACATTATCATTTTATGAATCCATGATGAATCCCAGAGCATGTTGGGTAATTTGTTGTCTTATTGCTTGTTCTGCTTGAAGAGTAAATGAGCCTGAAGGTGTGCAGCTGTGAGTACAGATGGAGAGTGTCGTGGTGCTAGACTGCACACTTAACAGCCGCACACTTTTCTGAATTGGCCACTAACAAATTGGGTTGGGCAATATGGCGGTGTATATACTGTGCAACAATAGAAATGTGTCCACCAGTAGAGATTCTGCAAACAAGTTTCTGCGATCTTGTGATTCTCGCGTGATCTCATTTAAAATTATTGTTATCAGGAACCTTAATGTTCCTGTTTTGAAGGAATTGTAGTTTTTTAAATTTATTTTTGTAATGTAATGCAAAAATAAATAAATATCAAATGTGATTTAAATACAGTATGGATATTTTAAACGATTAATTGAATTCACAAAACAATTACTGTAATGTAAAATGACATATACCGTGATATAGGTTTTGGCCGTATCGCCCACTCTTACTAACCAACTGTCTAAATCTGTCCACTTGCCCTTCTCAGTTGGACTGTGCCTAACTAATGTGTCTGAAGTGGCATGCTGTGCTGATGAAGTCTGTATATAACATTAAACATGTATTTGCCATATAAACATGGCAAAGACATGTTTAATGTAACCCTGTTGAATTGAAATTTGTGGTTTTCCCCTGATGTAGAACTGGTGACTACAAGTACAAAAGAGGAACCACTGGTGTGCTGACAAAGGTGGTGACCCCGCTGAACCTGGAGGTTGTGGAAGAAAGTGTACACACTATGGATACCTCTTAAATTACTTACTATGTGTTTCTTGATGGGTTAGTGAGTTCACTAACTCTCAGAATGCCTAACTCGATGGCACGTTTTCCATGATTTACAATAAAAGTGTTTGAGTTGATCCATGTTTTGTTCCTGATTGTCTTGAAGTTGTTGAGCTACAAATAAAACAGCTGAGTCTGTTTTTAAAGGGAGCCCTTTGATAAAAGCTGCTTGCTGTCTAAACTGTAAATTATTCATAGGAATCTGTTGCTGCAGGGAATGAGCTCATAGAACAATATCCACAACAATCCATTGTGTAAAATGTATTCCAAAGTTGTTATAAATTCCACAAATTCCCTACTTTGTGTTAGTATCCCTGAGCAAGCGGCTCAACACAACAGTGAGTTTAATACTAAAGACACCTGAGACCAGCTGAAGGCTCATATTAGCTGCTTCAGATAAATGTTCACACAGAACCAGAAGCGGCACATTAGAGAGGGAGGATTACAGCTAGCAAAAGCTGTTCATATAGACACCTGACTTGGTTTAAGGCAGTCTTAAAAAGTTGTGAACTGATCATTTAATTCAGTTTTTTTCCTTAAACTTAACACACATCTCTATCAGTAATACATGTGTACAAGAACATATATTCTTTCATTCACATTCATCCACTAGGGGGCACAGCATGTCCACAGGATATGCGCTGAAGATATTCCTCATCTTTCAAATTAGGGGGCCTTTTACTGGATGAGTCAACTTCAAAATAAAAGTCAGATGGCTGAGCAGCTCATGTTCATGATTGTGGGGCCTCATGAGAACATCAGCTGCAACATAACTATTATTGAAGCTTCTTCTGCATCTACTATTGTTTTCATCTTTCATTTCAATATATATATATATATTTTAATATTGACACATATTGTGTAAATAATTAAATTGAATAAATGCAGTAGTTTGAAGGAGATGTTTTACAGCAATATGAAATAGATATTCGAGAAGGAATTGTGACCTGTTTAACTTCCTAACACTACCTCTAAGAAGCTTCTACACTACTAATGGTAATTATTTCAATAATTTAATTTTAAGCAATTATTTAATTACAAATACAATAATTTCAAGTTCAAAAACGACTTCATGAAAGAAAGGGAAAGGAAAGGAGAGACCCTGCCCGGAGGAAGCCCGGGGCCCCCGTCTGGAGCCAGGCCCAGAGGGAGGGCCCGACAGCGAGTGCCTGGTGGCCGGGTTTGCCACGGAGCCCGGTCGGGCACAGCCCGAAGAAGCTACGTGGTGCCTCCTATCCATCCATCCTGTGGGCCCACCACTCATGGGAAAAACCGCTGGGGTCGGGTGCGCTGTCACATGGGTGGCAGTGATGGTCAGGGACCTCGACGGACCAGACCCGGGCAGCAGAGGCTGGCTCTGGGGACGTGGAACGTCACCTCTCTATGGGGGAAGGAGCCGGAACTAGTGCGGGAGGTGGATCGCTACCAGTTGGATCTGGTGGGGCTTGCCTCCACGCACAGTCTTGGCTCTGGAACCGTACTCCTGGATAGGGGTTGGACTCTATTCTTCTCCGGAGTTGCCCAAGGTGTGAGGCGTAGGGCCGGGGTGGGGATACTCACTAGCCCCCGGCTGAGCGCCGCTACGTTGGAGTTTATCCCGGTGGACGAGAGGGTCGCCTCCCTACGCCTTCGGGTTATGGGGGGGAAAACTCTGACTGTTGTTTGTGCCTATGCCCCAAACCGCAGTTCTGAGTATTCGGCCTTCTTGGAGACCCTGAATGGAGCCCTGCAAGGGGGCTCCAGTAGGGGACTCCGTAGTCTTGTTGGGAGACTTCAACGCACACGTGGGAAACGATAGAGACACCTGGAGAGGCGTGATTGGGAGGAAGGGCCTCCCTGATCTAAACCCGAACGGTCGTTTGTTGTTGGACTTCTGTGCTAGCCATGGAATGGCCATAACAAACACCATGTTCGAACATAAGGATGCTCATAAGTGCACGTGGTACCAGAGCACCCTAGACCAAAGGTCAATGATCGATTTCGTAATCGTATCATCTGACCTGAGGCCGCATGTTTTGGACACTCGGGTGAAGAGAGGGGCGGAGCTGTCGACTGATCACCATCTGGTGGTGAGTTGGATCAAGGGGTGGGGGAAGACTCTGGACAGACCTGGTAAACCCAAACGGGTAGTGCGGGTGAACTGGGAACGTCTGGAGGAAGCCCCTGTCCTGGGGATCTTTAACTCACACCTCCGGCGGAGCTTTTCAGCCATCCCTGTGGAGGTTGGGAGCATTGAACCTGAGTGGGCGATGTTTAAAACCTCTATTGCTGAAGCTGCGGTGATGAGCTGTGGTCTCAAGGTCTTAGGTGCCTCAAGGGGCGGTAACCCTCGAACACCGTGGTGGACCCCGGTGGTCAGGGAAGCCGTCCGACTGAAGAAGGAGTCATTCCGGGTTATGTTATCCGGGAGGACTCCGGAAACAGTTGCAGGGTATCGAAGGACTAGAAGGGCGGCAGCTTCTGCCGTGTCAGAGGCAAAGCAGCGGGTGTGGGAGAAGTTCGGAGAAGCTATGGAGAAGGACTTTCGGTCGGCACCAAGGTGCTTCTGGAAAACCATCCGGCATCTCAGGAGGGGGAAGCGAGGAACCATCCAAGCTGTGTACAGCAAGGGTGGGACCCTGCTGACTTCAACTGAGAAGGTTATCGGCCGGTGGAAGGAGCACTTTGAGGAACTCCTGAATCCGACTAACCCCTCTATGGTAGAGGCAGAGCTGGAAGCTGATGGGGGATCATCGTCAATTTCCCTGATGGAAGTCACTGAGGTAGTCAAACAACTCCACAGTGGCAAAGCCGCAGGGGTTGATGAGATCCGTCCAGAAATGCTGAAGGCTTTGGGTGTTGAGGGGCTGTCTTGGTTGACACGCCTCGTCAACATTGCGTGGAAGTCTGGGACAGTGCCTAGGGGTTGGCAGACCGGGGTGGTGGTTCCCCTATTTAAAAAGGGGGACCAGAGAGTGTGTGCCAACTACAGGGGTATCACACTTCTCAGCCTCCCTGGTAAAGTCTACTCCAAGGTACTGGAAAGGAGGGTTCGGCCGGTAGTCGAACCTCTGATTGAAGAGGAACAATGCGGATTCCGTCCTGGTCGTGGAACAACGGACCAACTCTTCACTCTTGCAAGGATCCTGGAGGGGGCCTGGGAGTATGCCCATCCGGTCTACATGTGTTTTGTGGATCTGGAGAAGGCGTATGACCGGGTCCCCCGGGTGATACTGTGGGAGGTGCTGCGAGTATGGGGTGAGGGGGTCACTTTTGAGGGCCATCCAATCCCTGTACGCCCAAAGCGAGAGTTGTGTCCGGATACTCGGCAGTAAGTCGGACTTGTTTCCCGTTAATGTTGGCCTTCGCCAGGGCTGCGCTTTATCACCAATCCTGTTTTTGATTTTCATGGATAGGATATCGAGGCGTAGTCGTGGAGGAGAGGGGTTGCAGTTCGGTGACCTGAGGATCTCATCGCTGCTCTTTGCAGATGATGTGGTCCTTATGGCATCATCGGTCTGTGACCTTCAACAGTCACTGGATCGGTTCGCAGCCGAGTGTGAAGCGGTTGGGATGAGGATCAGCACCTCCAAATCTGAGGCCATGGCTCTCAGCAGGAAACCGGTGGATTTCCTACTCCGGGTAGGGAATGAGCCATTACCCCAAGTGAAGGAGTTCAAGTACCTCGGGGTCTTGTTCGCGAGTGAGGGGACAATGGAGCGAGAGATTGGCCGGAGAATCGGAGCAGCGAGGGCGGTATTACAGCCACTTTACTGCACCGTTGTGACGAAAAGAGAGCTGAGCCAGAAGGCAAAGCTCTCAATCTACCGGTCGATCTTCGTTCCTACCCTCACCTATGGTCATGAAGGCTGGGTCATGACCGAAAGAACGAGATCATGGGTACAAGCGGCCGAAATGGGTTTTCTCAGACGGGTGGCTGGCGTCTCCCTTAGAGATAGGGTGAGAAGCTCAGCCATCCGTGAGAGACTCGGAGTAGAGCCGCTGCTCCTTTACGTTGAAAGGAACCAGTTGAGGTGGTTCGGGCATCTAGTAAGGATGCCACCTGGGCGCCTCCCTAGGGAGGTGTTCCAGGCACGTCCAGCTGGGAGGAGACCCCGGGGAAGACCCAGGACTCGGTGGAGAGATTATATCTCCTCACTGGCCTGGGAACGCCTCAGGATCCCCCCAGTCGGAGCAGGAGGATGTGGCCCGGAGAAGGGAAGATTGGGGTTCCTTACTGGAGCTGCTGCCCCCGCGACCCGATCCCGGATAAGCGGTAGACGATGGATGGATGGATGAAATACAATAATTTATTTCCTAATTTAAATTGTGTTTTTATGCAAATGACCACTATAATAACCAATATTTCAGCTGACTGAAAGACATGTTTAAGGATGTGAGCGACTTTGAAAAGGGTCAAATTGTGATGGCGAGACGACTGGGTCAGAGCATCTCCAAAACTGCAGCTCTTGTGGGGTGTTCCCAGTCTGCATTGGTCAGTACCTACCAAAAGTGGTCCAAGGAAGGTGAAACAGCAACAGGGTCATGGGCGGCCAAGGCTCATTGATGCGCGTGGGGAGCGAAGGTTGGCCTATGTGGTCCTATCCAACAGAAGAGCTACTGTAGCTCAAATTGCTGAACAAGTTAATGCTGGTTCTGTTAGAAAGGTGTCAGTACACACAGTGCATCGCAGTTGGTTGCGTATGGGGCTGCGTAGCCGCAGACCGGTCAGGGTGCCCGTGCTGACCCCTGTCCACCGCCGAAAGTGCCTACAATGGGCATGTGAACATCAGAACTGGACCACGGAGCAATGGAAGAAGGTGGCCTGGTCTGATGAATCACGTTTTCTTCTACATCATGTGGATGGCCAGGTGCGTGTGCGCTGCTTACCTGGGGAAGACATGATACCAGGATGCACTATGGGAAGAAGGCAAGCTGGTGGAGGCGGTGTGATGTTTTGGGCAGTCTTCTGCTGGGAAACCTTGGGTCCTGCCATTCATGTGGATGTACTTTGACACGTACCACCTACCTAAACATTGTTGCAGACCAAGTACACCCCTTCATGGAAACGGTATTCCTTAATATATATATATATATATATATATAAAAATATATATATATATATATATATATATATATATATATATATATATATATATATAATATATATATATATAATATATATATAATATATATATATATATATAATATATATATATATATATATAATATATATATATATATATATATATATATATATATATATATATATATATATATATATATATAATATAATATATATATATATAAAAAAATATATATATATATATATATAATTGTATATATATAAAAATATATATATAAATAAAATAAACTCTATATAAGTCTCTATATCCTTCAGTATTTGCCCATACATACGATTGTAGATTACAGGTAAATACAAACCGATCTCATCACGCGACCCAACCGTCGACATTGTATTGTGGAAACTGTAGTTTCTCGCACCAGATTGCTCCGTATTTTAGATTTACAGATCTTTTACGATGAAACTACAAGTCCCACAGTTCAGCGCGGGGCACAGCGTGATCGACGCGAAAAGACATACCATGGCGTTGTACAGCTCTGTGTTTGTGTGACAGGTTAGCATCTGAAAACACCTCCGGACAGACGCGTCTGCGCACTAATCCACTGCCGACACCGACGGTTGGCTGAGGAATAAGGATGGGGTCAAGAATCAAGTAGGAATGCTTGTCTGCTGCTTTAATTGTGATTGTTCGCTGTCTGTTGCTGTGTTAGCTTGCTTCCAGTGAGTCATTGAGGAAGATACAGTACAGTGCAAGGGCCTGACTTGTTGCGACACAGCTGGCTAAAAACACTGGTGCTCCTCCACTTTCCGGAGAGAAAAACAAAGAAAAGCAAGGTCACCTATAATTCACAGGATGATAAGTGTCAATAAGAAGCTTTCTGGACAGAGATGTGTAGCAGTGAGTGAGAACATATAGCTAGTGTAGACAGGTCCCTGTGTCTTCCTCACCGGATACTAGTTTCCAGGACTAACCTAACAGTGGAGCAGAGAAATGCTGGGTTTGTGCTTTTCTCCAGCTCAATATCATTCATCCGACATCATGTGTAGTTAATGTAGGGCTACGACCAATTAGCCTTTAGCTTATGGTAAATACGGACATGTTAGTCCGTTGTTTTTAATGTATGTATGGTGAATGAGTTTCTAAGTTGTTATTATTGTATGAAAATGATCGTCACATATGTACAATCCCAATATCACTGAATACAATCAGAGACGGTTTAGAAAGGAGACCTTAATTCTCCTCGTTTCCCTCCCTCAGATCTCTTCCTTGCGTCTTAGCTCCGCCTTCGTAAGAGGCGAGGATGAGATGTGAGGATGAGATGAGATATGAGGATGCTAGGGTATGGGATGTGAGAATGTGAGGATGAGATGCGAAAATGAAATCTGAGGATGAGATAATAATAATAATAATACATTTTATTTGTAGAGTGTCTTTAAAAGGTATTCAAAGACGCTTTACATGTACATATAACTTTAAAAATGACATTAAGAAAAACAGGACATCATCATTAAAAATACATAGAAGTAATTACACATTAAAAGCAGATCTGAAGAGGTGGGTTTTGATTTGGGATTTGAACTTTGTGATATCGGTACAGATGTGTTTGGGGAGTGAGTTCCAGAGGGAGGGGGCGGCGATGGAGAAGGCTCTGTCACCCCAGGTCCGGAGCTTGGTCCTTTGTGGCAGGGACAGGAGGTTGGCGTCGGAGAAACGGAGGGTGCAAGAGGGAGTGTGTTGATGGAGCAGTTCGGTGAGGTAGGAGGGGGCCTGGTTGTGGAGGGCTTTGTAGGTGAGGAGGAGGATTTTAAAATGGATGTGTTGGGGGACTGGGAGCCAGTGGAGGTTCTGCAGAACGGGGGTGATGTGGTCACGGGAGTGAGTGTGGGTGAAGAGACGGGCGGCAGAGTTTTGGATGTGTTGGAGTTTTTTGATTAGTTTGGATGGTGTGCCGTAGAGGAGGCTGTTGCAGTAGTCGAGTCTGGATGAGATGAAGGTGTGGATGAGGGTTTCGGCAGCAGGGAAGGAAAGTGATGAGCGGAGACGAGCTATATTTTTTGATGAAAAAAGGCAGTTTTGGTGATCTGATTAATGTGGTTTGTGAA
The DNA here is from genome assembly GCF_900634415.1 of Cottoperca gobio. Taxonomy (NCBI): domain Eukaryota; kingdom Metazoa; phylum Chordata; class Actinopteri; order Perciformes; family Bovichtidae; genus Cottoperca; species Cottoperca gobio. The sequence goes on from NC_041366.1 coordinate 234,754, forward strand.
GGTGAGGTTGCTGTCGAAAATTACTCCTAGGTTCCGAATGTGTGGGGAGGGAATTGTCAATGGTAAGGGAGTAGTTATTGTTGTTTTTGCTGAGGGATTTGGGACTGATAATGAGCATGTCAAATTTATCACAGTTGAGTTTTAGAAAGTTGTTTTGCATCCAGGATTTTATTACAGTGAGACAGTTGGTCAAAGTGGAGAGGGTTGCAGTGGTGATGGATTTTGTAGAGATGTAGAGCTGGCCGTCGTCGGCGTAGCAATGGAAATGGAGGCCATGGCGGCGTATGATGTGACCGAGGGGGAGGAGGTAGAGGATGAAGAGGAGAGGACCAAGCACCGAACCCTGGGGGACGCCTTGGGACAGGGGAGCAGGGGAGGAGGTGCAGTTGTTGATGTTGATGAACTGTTGCCGGTTTTTGAGGTAAGACTTCAGCCAGGAGAGAGCAGTGCTGGTGATGTTTAGGGAGGTTTCGAGACGGGAGAGCAGGATGGTGTGGATGGTGTCAAAAGCTGCAGTGAGGTCGAGGAGGATGAGAATGGTGAGGTGTCCAGAGTCGGAGGAGAGGAGGAGGTCGTTGGTGACTTTCAGGAGCGTTGTTTCTGTGCTGTGTTGTGAGTGGAAGCCGGATTGGAATGGTTCAAACAGATTGTTGGAGTTGAGGTGGGTTTTGAGTTGCGTTGCTTTGAGACTACACATTCAAGTATTTTTGAGAGAAAGGGGAGGTTGGAAATGGGCCGGAAATTACTCATGATGTCAGGGTTGAGTCCAGGTTTTTTAAGGAAGGGGGGACTGAACCTGAGCTGAGAGAGTCTTTACTTCTGACGTGCGCACAGCTGGATGACCTGTCACTGGACTTCACTCAAAATAAATCCTTTAGACCCCGTACAACTTAATTATTAAATGTTTATTCAAATGAATTAATCCTTCTCTTTTTATTCTGGTCATGTAGCTATTTAATTCCATGTCTGAAATGTACATTTTAATACAAAATACATACTAATAATAATAATCGGTGGCTTAAATGATCTATCATTATGTTATTAGAACTGTGTGTGTGTCTCCCGTTACATAGTGACAGCTCAACAGGAAAATGTTCTGTCCTTTTACTCAACTAATTGATGGAATAATCAGTACAATACTTGATCACTAAATAATTGCTAGCTGCAGTCCTAATGGCATGTGTAAAAAGGTTAAGGAACAACATGGTACATTCTGTTAATAGAGCCTCATTTTTGAGATGTACATGTTGAATAAGACTCACCTGCCTCATCTCCTGCACTTGTGATTACATGTTGAAAACTTAGATGCTTTGCAGAGTACATGGTCTACAACTTGGAATTTCATCTAGTCATGTTTGTACAGTATTTTGCACATTATTATTAGCGTCATTAACTTGTTGCATAATGATGCAGTTAATATTACCCCTCTCTGAATGAGCCCATGTTTAGTTTTTGTTTTTTTTACTCTGATGCACTCATGATTTTCTATATATGCCTAATTATAGGCAAAGGGGGAGCTGCAACACAACCTCAGTGAGCCCCATCATATGACATTTGGCAGGCATATATATGGACACAAACAGTCTAACTACCCATCTTAATAAACTTTTACAAACGTTATCAATAATGATACATAAACATATTCTGTCATGGTAAATATTTTAGTAGCATTGTTTATTTGGAAGATTAAAGTAACTGGTCTGTTGCATATTTGTAAAGTCTGAAATAAACTAAGACATAAAATAAGTGGAAGGCTACACTACATGATGAATATGATTACCTTGTCTGAATTTTGTTCATAACATACAAAGAGCATAATTATAATTTTCCATCCTCTGTTCCAGGGAGAGTCCTGAGTCTTCTTTTGAGGTGTTTGTGGAGGTAGCCCATCCAGGCACACACAGCTCTGGTGAGTATTTGAATCATATCATCTTCTCTTTGACCCTGATCACATAGGTGTGCAAGGTGTGTAGTGATAGCCTGCCATGCCCAGTGGTCTGGTGGTGTGGCTTCCAAACCAGAAGGTTGTGAGTTCAATACCAGGGCTGCCACCATTGTACCCCTGAGCAAGGTACTTAACCCCAAGTTGCTCCAGGGAGACTGTCCCTGTAGTTAGTTCACTTTAAGTCACTCTGGATAAAAGCGTCCGCTAATTGACCTGTAATGTAATATACGGAGTACACTGTTCATGCAAGGAAATGCATCTATTTACAGATGGATAGAAACGCCTGTTTTCTGCCATCCAGTGTTCTAGAATATGCACATTGAGCATTACCTGGACAGAAACAGGACCAATAATGCAATGTATGCAGATAAATGAATGAATATGAATTAGGGCTGTCAAGCGATTAAACCAATTGATTTAATTAATTACAAGCTTTGTGATTAATTAATCGCGATTAATCGCATATAACAATATTTGCTTTCTGAGCTCCGTGCGCCGGGGGTACGGGTGCGGTCAGAGCTCCGTGCTCCGTGCTGTCGGAACAAAAGTCAGGGGCATATAGGAGTGCGATTAATCTGCGTTAATATTTTTAACGCGTTATTTTTTCTGTGATTAGTTAATCAAAATTAACACGTTAATTCGACAGCCCTAATATGAATGTTATTATCAACTCTCCAAATATTTATTTAACTGCGATGTGGTGTAGGTTATGGTAACCATATTTAGCCAAATAACCTTACTCAAATTCACGATGTGTTTAACTAGCTGAAGTAGTTTGTTTTTAATTATACAATCACAAAATTTGACTATCTACACCACAGGTGTCAAACTCAAGGCCAATTATATCCGGCCCGCAAGAACATATCATATGTCTATCATAACTGGCCCGCTGGTTTTGGGAATTAAATCAATGCATAGCACAACCACGAGAAAATATATATTTGAGGGAGTATCTAAATGTGTGAGAAATGCACCTGCACCGGGACAAACTGACGAGACTGACGACAGATGGAGCGCCTGCGTTGTGCGGTGAAAAGAGTAGATTAGTGGGCAGGATGCGGGAGAAGATGCAGCGGGAGAACTGTGCAGGTGATCTGACGGTGTATCACTGCATCATACACCAGGAAGTGCTGTGTTGTAAAGCTCTGGAGATGGAACATGTAATAAGCACCGTAACACAGACAATTAACTTTATAAGAGCCAAAGGCTTAAATCACGAAGTCTGTTCTTGAGCAGATCCATTCTGAACATGGCGTAGAGGAAAAACAGACTCATTGTCTAAGGACTAACGCTGGGGAAAATGGACTGCATACCAGCAGGTACACTTTCTCGTCATTTTGACAGGGTTGTAAAATTTCCGTCATAATCTATTATTAACTGTCATTTTTTATTATAAAAAGGCATATTTAGTAATTGATGTTGCCATTCATTCATTACCATTTTTAAATAATGAACATACAGAACAATCTTTACATTGTGCATTTATAAAGGCATGAAGAAAAAGCGGTACAGACGCTGTGGGCTCACTTTTCATGTCAACACACATGATGCAGATGAAAGCTTTCTCCCCTGCAGTGATAACGGAGGAATCAAAATATACCGCGAACATTGTGCCTAAACAGGCAAATATGAACAATGCAATTTTACAGAAGTATTTTCTGTGTCTTTGCCTCGAACAGACGACTCATGGCCGTATTCATTTTGTCCTGACGGCTCTGCTGCCACAACAGAGACTGAATTAGCAGTGCCACTTCAGCCAAAGTTCTGAAGTCAGGAAACATTTCTCAGATCAGATGTTGATGAGACACTCTGAACATGGGATTTCATTTCCCGTTGCTGGAAATCCAAGTGACGTCGACATAGAAAAGTGGCTCATGGTTTGCCTTCAGATTTTTCCATCATTATTTTCCAAAATCGGTCAATGACAGAAAATATTCGGTTAACGCAAACCTCTGAGAAAACAAGAGGAAAGATGGGTCTCCTCCGTTTACCTCTTCTCAAACAAGTATTCTATCAAAAGCATAGAGCATAGAGTATAGAGGGGAAAACATCTTGCTTACAAATCCTACAAGGGGACACAAGTAAATACTAAAATGTTGATGTAGCAATTTTTAAAAACATTAACATTCTTCATAGACTTAGACTTTTATCAAATCCAATTTATTTGTATAGCCCAATATCACAAATGACACATTTGTCTCAGTGGGCTTTACAGACTGTACAGGTTACAACACTCTCTGTCCTTAGACCCTCACACCACACAAGGAAAAACTTCCTAAAAGAAACCAACAATTAAAGAGGGAAAATGTTAGAAACCTCAGGGAGAGACTGAGGAGGGGTCCCTCTCCCAGGAGAGGAAAGAGGTGCATTAGATGACATGTGTTGAGAATAAACAATGGCGTAAATATACAACAGAGACAATCCATGCGACAGAAATGATGATGTGATCGTATATGAAAAAGAAGGATCCAGGAGGATGTGAAACAGCTTCCCGATGCCCGGTATATATTTTAACAGTATTTTGACACATCACCCCAAGAAATGTCAGAGCAGGAATGCCAATCTAGGTTTGTTACTTATCAGCCGACATATACTCTGATATCTGATATGTACTGCACTTAAAATTTTCACCTACCAACTACCTTCAGTGTTTCCCCTGTTTCGCCCAGGGGGGGGCGCGTGCCTCCCCAACGAATCCCCCTCCCCCCCCTTCTGAAATTCAAGGTGGTTGTTTTTGTCGCACGGTCAGCATCCCCTCAAAGGAGTAAACCTAGGGGAAACACTGACCTTGCTAGATATGCATTTTGACTCATTGTCTTCAGTCAAAAGGAATGTGCTCCATTATGTCGTGTTCACTTCTCAACAGTCCTTTCATGTCTGTCCATTTGTCACAGGGCCAGAGGTGCGAAGACAGTTCCCTGAAGACTACACAGACCAGGTTTGAAAGTCATAATATACTGTTCCTCCTTTTGCTTTTCTCTGTGATTTACCCTCATCACAGTTATACATTGTCTTCTTTTTTTCTTGTTCTCACATGTTGTAGACAGGCTTAACTCTAACCAATGAATGTACCACTGTTGTGTACTGTTTTAATATATATCAGAGATGGGGAAACTTGGGTAACATGAAAATTCATTGTGGGTGCTTCACTCTTTCTCTCCCTCAATCATGGATCAATTACTCCACATTACATCCTTACCATCAGCCCTTCAAACCTTTTTCACTTTAATACAATGGAACATTATTAGTACATATTGATTATAATAAATGTAACTACTACACTCTATTATCTGTCATCTGGG
>NC_041366.1:242500-255000 GCF_900634415.1 Cottoperca gobio
TTCCTATTGTGTTTTCCAGCTCTCAACTACCTAGCTTCAGGCATCTTTTTCAACAAAATAATTCAGACTGAGTTCATTTTCTTCAAATTCAGTATATTCAGACCACTATAACTCAGTGCCAGGAGCACTTGGAGTAATGCTGACTGTTTTGCAAGAACAATAAGAGTGTTATCTTTTGAATGAGACCAAAATCATGCATATGGTGCAAATGGTTGAAGAGCAGCTTTAATTTACTTTGGGTATGTCGTTTGTAGGTACCTCCTTTGCTGAGATAATCCATCCACCTCACAGGTCTGGCATATCAAGATGCTGCTTAGACAGCATGATTATCATATATCACATATATCCTTATCCTTAGGCTGGTCACAATAAAAGGCCACTCTAAAATGGGCAGTTTTGTCTTAAATACAATTCTCAATTGTCACTTTCCTTCAATCGGCGTCTCCCTTCGTATCGCTTCGTATCACTCCGTTTACTCCACTGGATCTACAGTTCCCAGCAATATTTTCCGTTTCGTAAAATGACAAAATACGGCGGATTCAAAATATATAATGGCCGCCACATTCCATTTCTCATACTTTTGAGCGTGCGGGAAAAATATTTTTGTATCAACTTGATATCATCGTATCTCCGTTTTTACTGGGTCGATTTGCGTGAAACAAAGTCTGGCATAGAGTTTCAAACCAGTACCTTCGACTAAAGCTGCAATGTTGGCCGGACTGTTGATTTTATGCGGCGCCGGCTTGAACAGGGCACGTGATCTGATCACACCGCATGACGGTCGACTCCTAAAGGTTAGTGACAAATACAGGGCCAGCCCTAGGATTTTGGTGGCCCTAAACAAGATTTAGTCTGTGGCCCAGGGCTTTCCACAGGGATATTAGCAGCCAGCCTGTGGGGGGAAAAGTAGCCAGCTACAGGGGTCCTCAGAAATATTTTGCTCGTAAAAGACCACATTTGGTGGCCTCTGCCACCATTCCATCATACACACTGATCTACAGATGAGATACATTTTACATGTTAGATCATACTTTTTTTGTTTCGTAAAGGTAGATCAATAAATAAATCACTCCTCTAACAACCAAATCAACCAAATACATTTCACAGATTCTGAAGTTGACTTACTGGGTTTAGAGTGAAAACTGATTGGGGTCCCAGATCTGAGCTGTTAGCCCCAAACTCTGTTACTCACAAAGGGTGTAAAGCTCAGCTTTGTAAAAGTACTACACACTGTTTTTGTCCTCTCAGCTACCTGCCCTGGTTTGAAGTCTTCTACAAGCTGCTTAATATCCTTGCAGATTACACCATCAAAGGCCAGGTAAGTCTTGACAGGTGACATTGTGTTATATCAGATTTCTTGACTTCAGTCAGGGATATGTTGGCCATTTTTTTCACTGAAAGTTTGGCTGTATGCCACTCTCATCAATACTTTGCTTTTGAGCTAACATTTAATGTCATGTCTTTCTTTTAGTTTCAGTTTTAGACCAGATTTGTCAAGTCAGCTTGAGATATTGGAGAACTAGAAAAATGGCAACTGAAACAGACACTATGAATGACTTTACATGCAAACTGCTTCCAAATGTATCTGTAGTAGACTACAGCAGCATTAAATATTAGCAGTAATTATTCTGTGTAGTTTGTCTTCTAACTCATTTGAACCTGAAGGTATGTTTACATGAGATCATGTATTTATTGCATGGATTTTGAATGTTCTGAATGTTTCAGGAAAGCCAATGGCAAGAGTTCCTGGTGTCACTACATACGCTCCCCATCCCTGAGCCTGGGGTCCCTGTTCATCTTGGTGTGGTGAGTCTGACTCCACCACATCACATCTATCTGAGCTCAGTTTAAACCAGAAACAATGCTTCTATCGGTGTTCCTCCAAAAGAAAATAATGTCACTGATAGTAAAATCACCCTGTTTACATAAGAAACGTCAGTATAAACTACAGGAGTACTACACCATACCTCACTATACTGTACATCTAAATGGTAGAAGTAGAAGAAAAATTTGTTGAATGCATATGTTTTTCACAGTCTCTTTGCATTGCTTTTATTTCTCTATACCATACCCTCTTGTTTTCTGTTTCCAGCATTCCTTCTTCACTGTGCCTGACGCAATGGAACTCCCCAGCATACCTGAGAATGTGAGTGTTGTCATTTCCCTTTTGTTGAAAGACATCACTGTCAAACCTCTAAACTCCCATACATGGCAATTAACAGTTTTCTAGTCTTCGTTCTGTGGAAGGGGGTAGTATAAAACTTTTATTAAACAGGTACTGTATTTGATGAACTCTTACAATATGTAGATTTTACCACCTGGTTTTCACAGAAATATGTGGAAATCCATTTCACACAATTTAAAATACATAAATGCATGACAAGATCAGATTAGATCTGACAATTATGACTTTTTAAAAATGATGAAATACTAGGTCATGTGTTTGATCTAGAAAGTTATCATTGTTGTTCTAATAAATGGTATTAATGAGGCCCTGTCACACATATCCGTATGACAGAAACGTATGCTGGCGCATACGAAATATCGGCAATAGGTTGATATAAATTAAGGGTATGTTGTGATTGTTTGAAGGATGCAGACGTTACGCCAAACACGCCAGACATACACAGTTCCGTATGTCAGAAACATATGCCGGCGTATATAAAAATGAGCTCAAAATTTGTCAGAGTCCAAATACGTCCAACCTTTCCACAGCGGTGTTGAAGCTGACGCATACATAATGAATTATTATACGTATGTATATTTACGTAGGTAAATATTCAATTACGTATTCCGTATTCATGTATGTCTAACGTCACGTAATGTCTGCACATCTTATGAGGCACACGTCGGTTACGTCCGGTAATTTTGAACATGCTCAAAACATCAGCGTTCAACAAACACAGTGAGCTCTTAATGAATACTACTTTCTCTTTCACTAAACCAAACACTCGCTCAACTCAGTTCTCACACACTTTTTGTAATTATTTATTCAGTAAATGTAAATGCCACCCTCCCTCCCCCCCCCTGATAATGCTACATTGTGAACAACAAATATGTGTCAAAATCTGCAGCAGGAGAGCTAGTTAACACTAGCTGTTAGCAGGCAGTATTGGAGGGGCTACTGACTTGTATTAGGGTTCATTCAAGCTCTATTCAGTCAAAATATTTATTGGGCGAAGGTAAATTATAACGTTGCCATGATGTGTCAAATGTAATCTTGTAAAATTTACTTTTTTGCGAGAACCAAGTTTACAGTTGTTTGAAGGAGATGTTTTCACATTAATTTAAAATAGATATTAGATTAATGAACTGTTTAACCTCCTAAAAAACAAAACAGTATTCAAATGGTAAGGTAGGAGTGCATGTACAAGTAAATGGGATTTCTTGTTTTGTTTTTTACCATGGTATCAAGAATTGTGTAATTTGACTGGTATTGGTACTTAATTTCTGGTATCGTGACATCCCTAATAGCAAGTTATACTTTAGGCCTACTATGCTGTAATGCACATTGAAAAGCTACAGGATACTGTATTAAGTTTTATGACATGAACAAAAGTTTATAGCATTCATACTGAATCATGGTCCACTGGTCTTTACCCTCAGAAATAACTCAAAAATGTTTTTTCTCTTATTGTGTTTGACCCCTGCAGAGAAACCTAACAGAGTACTTTGTAGCAGTAGATGTCAATAACATGCTTCATCTGTACGCTAGTATGCTTTATGAACGTCGAATCCTCATCTGCTGTAGCAAACTAAGCACTGTAAGTAGAGTCCTCTTCCTATTTCTTCTCTCTTTTCAATCTTAAGAATATATAGGTCATTATCCTGTGACCTCTCTGAAAAAGAAAACAGAATTATTCTTAAAGATGTCATTTTGATACTTTTAGAATGAAATGTTGATATGGGAGGTGCCTCAGTGTTGGATGTTTTTTTTCCTGACCTTGAATGTACAAATTCTATTCATGCAAAACAAAGCAAGTTGATAGCTACCAATTTGTTTTTTTTGGCATTACATCATGTCATAGTCAACTATAAAGAGTTTTATGCGTTTAAAGATATGAGGTGAGGTCTCCTCCCGAAATGAATTCATTACAATCAACTTTTCTTTACTGTAATAGTAAACTGAACAGCGCTGGCAGGTGTCATGGAGAAAGTCATTCATGCACACAAATTAAAATATGCACAGAAAATAGCATGACATTTAAGGGATGTCAAGATAACACAACATAATCCACAGTACATCCACAAATCTCTGTCCAAAATCAAAAGAAATCTGCTTTAAATATTCCAGGTCATCTAGCAGACGCTCTTATCCAGAGCGACTTACAGTGAACTAACTACAGGGACAGTCTCCCTGGAGCAACTCAGGGTTAAGTGCCTTGCTCAAGGGCAGAATGGTGGCAGCACTGGTATTGAACTCACAACCTTCTGGTATTCTGTTTTGAAGCTGTACCACTAGGCCACTAGACCATCACCACCCTAAAGCAGCTTAGATAAACCTTTGGCTACACTGGTATAATGACCTTATGTGGCCCGCCTACGTAATAAGTATTGAACACGTCACCATTTTTCTCAGTAAATATATTTATAAAGGTGGTATTGACATGAAGTTTTCACCAGATGTCGGTAACAACCCATGCAATCCATACATGCAAAGAGACTAAAACAAATAAGTTCAGAAATGAAGTTATGTGTAATAAAATGAGTCCTGAGGATAACCAAACTCTCAGATGGTTTCAGAGAAAGAAAATAAAGCTGCTAGAATGGCCCCGCCAATCACCCAACTTGAATCCATTAGAAAATCTAACCTTCAAGATTTGAAGACTGTTTGTATGTGTGGATTGCATGGGTTGTTACCGACGTTTGGTCAAAAGCCCTTTTAGAAATATATTTACTGAGAAAATGGTGACGTGTACAATCCTTAATTTACCCGCTGTATGTTCCATTTCTGGTGTTGACATGCACGCACAAGGAAGTACTTTGTCTGTCATTTCAACTTCCTAAAGACAACATATGCACCTCATAGCAGCCAACGCTTGCCAGTACTGCTGAAACAACATCAACGTGGCATCATGACTGTAAATGAAAGGGGATAAGAAAAATGGAGTGGTTGCAATAACTAGTGTTGCACGGTATACCGATACTAGAATAGTATATCGGTACCGAGATACTAGAATAGTATATCAGTTCTAGAATAGTATATCAGTACCGATACTAGAACAGTATATCAGTTCCGATACTAGAATAGTGAAGAGGCAACTCAACAAAATAGTTTACCGTACTGTTCAATCTGTTAGGATTGAACCTGTTATAAGCAGCAGTGTGACATGGGAAAATAATATAACAGTTCCATGTTCTGTTATCTATTATTTCATTTAATTTCCTGATATTTTAGGTTTTTACTCAAAATCCTAATTTTGGTATTGTGACAACCCTAGCAATAACTCAACAATATTAATATGAAAGGATAAAACAGAGCTGAATGCCTGCTGCTGCCACTCATAGTGTCAACGTACCACAGTGTGAGCTCCTCAGGTTCCACGTTGTTGTGGTTGTTTTCAGTTAGGGAAGAGCACAATGCTGGCATTCCATAAACCAAAATTAGAATGTCAACTATTGTTTATGTTAAGTCAGTTTTTTTTCTCCATGACACATGCTGGGCTCCATAGTTTGCCATCATCATGTTGGAATGAATTCTGTAAACTTACATGATGTGCGGTGAGGTTCATGGCTGGGAGGCACTGACTCTTTCAGAGTCAGATTTACAAATATATGAACCCAATTGAGTAGCTTATTCACCATTTTCTTGGCAGCATGAACATTGACTACTGGTCATTGTTCATATCTCATGTATGCAACCTCAAACAATAGCATACAACCTGATATATTTTATTATGTACATAATATAATATGGAATATGTTTTTATTTCTATTCCTAAATAATTGCACATATAGAGCATGCCATAACATGTCTTTGTCCACAGTTAACAGCTTGTGTCCATGGGTCTACAGCCATGTTATTTCCAATGCACTGGCAACATGTATACATTCCTGTCCTGCCTCAACATCTATTAGACTACTGCTGGTGAGTATGCTGCTAAAATGATTGTGCAGATCTAGGAGATCTAAGAGAGCATTTAAAGAACACTGTATGACCATGATTTAATGTATGCCAGACTAAGCTTGACATGTGCAGTAGAATTGTTGCTGTGTTTAAGTTCCATAACCAAGCTATTATCTCAGGAATACGTGTTTCTTTTTTTCAGTGCCCCAATGCCCTACCTCATTGGAGTACATTCCAGCCTGATGGAGGTAGGCGGTATTACTGGCACTTAGGTACCAGCTCTTTAAGATTTAAATCTTAGTGAACTTTTTTACCCTTCCTCATCTTGTACTGACAGGCTTGAACTTGTATAGCATCCACCTATCTTCAAGGCACAGAGACTTTGTGTCTTCATTTGACTCTGTTGACTCTGTGTTGCTGGTAGAAAGTTCGAGGGATGGCTCTGGATGATGTGGTGGTCCTGAATGTGGACACAAACACCCTGGAAACCCCCTATGATGACCTCCAAAGCCTGCCCAATGATGTGGTGAGGAACTACTGTACAGTACACAATCCCGTTTATAAATATTTATAAAAATATTCACAGATAATGAGTGTGACTTCATGTACCACAGGTGTCATCTTTAAAGAGCCGTTTGAGGAAGGTTTCAACAACAACTGGGGACGGTGTGGCTCGAGCCTTCCTCAGGAGTCAGGCGGCTCTGTTCGGCAGCTACAGAAATGCTCTGCACATCCAGTCGGTCAGTATACTGTATACCAGAGACATGAAGGATGCAGGAACACAGAGAGGGATAGAGTTGATCACTTTGATAGATCCTTTCATGTGACTCTGGGTATGATGACTTACCAGAGTCACATGGGTATGCCCACATACTTCAACAACAACATTTTACCAGGTCAAAGAGAGGATTGCACTACGAAGAGAGATCAGTGGGTTAGCGAGGTATGTGGAGCCTAAAGTCAGATTTTTCAAAGTCACAAAGGTGGCTCTTGTTTAATCTGGTCGTCATGGTAATTTATGCTCCCCACCTAGCCTGGTTCGGAGGAGGTTATGTTCAGTGCGTACGTGGATGCAGTTCTTGATTATAACGTCTTTACCTCTTGACTAAAGTAAGTGTCAAATGATCGGTCCATTTAGTACAGTAGAAGAGTCAAGTGTCCCCTGTGATGAGAACATGCACAGAGCCTGAAAGAAGACAGTTGATGACACGCTATCTCTGACTGGGGCTTGAAAAACATGTTAGTGTTAGAGTGTACAGTACTGTGACAGCTGATGTGTTTTCCTGCAATTTTAGGGAGAGCCAATAACATTTAATGAGGAAACCTTTGTGAGCCATCGTTCCAGTGCCATGAGACAATTCCTGCAGAATGCCATCCAGCTTCAGCTCTTCAAACAGGTACACACACACACACACACACACACACACACACACACACACACACACACACACACACACACACACACACACACACACACACACACACACACACAGTGCTTGTTTTCATTGTATTTTTCTCCCAATTGTGGGGTCCACACTTGCACACACTTGCACACATCTTTAGTTCACCCTTTCTCTTCCACTCAAATACATGTTATGGTTCTACCTGCAGTTCATTGACGGCAGGTTGGACCTTTTGAACTCAGGAGAGGGTTTCAGTGACATCTTTGAGGAGGAGATCAACATGGGCGAATACGCAGGTGAGTCAGTAGTGATGTGTTAGTGGGTCACTTATCAAACAGGTCCATTGACATGGAAGCACAGAGCGCACCTAAAGGAGGATCAGTAAACAATAAGAAATGGCTATAGTAAATACAGGTACAAAGTCTGGGTCCTGATGGGTTCACACAGACAGTCTGCTTTACATTTATCATCTCATATGGCCTGACGCCATCAGATCCAGCACAAGAAAAATCATGTTGAAGCTCGTTTAAAGTTTGCTGCACAACATTTAGACAAGCCTGTGAAATACTTGGAGAATATAGTCATAGACATTCTTGATAAAAATCTGCTGCCATCTACCGTGATGATGAAGATGAAACGAGGGTGGACATTTCAGCAAGACAATGATCCCAAACACACAGCCAAGGAAACTCTCAATTGATTTTAGAGAAAGAAAATAAAGCTGCTAGAATGGCCCCACCAATGCCTGAACTTGCTCAGCGAGCTTACTGTGTCTTCATGTTTCTATAATAGCTAAAATGTTCACAAGCAGCCGATGTCACTCTAACACAACACATTCCAGTTGCAGCACATCGGTTGGCTTTACATCAGATTCCAGACCGCAACCTTTTCAGATAGTACCCATCATGCCGACTACTTGTTGTTGACTTTTTTTTAATTTTTGTGACCCCCCCACAGGCAGTGATAAGACCTACCACCAGTGGCTGTTCACTGTGAAGGTGAGCTAGTCTCAATGCTTTGACATACCGACAGCACATTACCCCAAAGAAAACATTACAGGTCTTTTTAATATTTTTCCGTCATTTGAGTTTGCCCTGCTAACAGTAGGGAGTATTGATGTCAATGCATGTCCCTCACAGATGTGTGTGTATGTATGTGTATATTACAGTTATGTGTTTGCCACTAACAGATATCTGTCAATGTTTTTGACAGAAAGGAGGCGGGGCTATCTTTAACACAGTGAAGACCAAGGCAAACCCTGCCATGAAGACCGTTTACAAGTTTGTAAGCACGTCTTTGGCTTCTGTTAGAATATGATCCGTTAGTTAGAAATGACAATGGCAATGATGTGGCTTTTTTATGTTTGTTTGACAGGCTAAGGACCATGCAAAAATGCGTATAAAGGAAGTCAAGAGCCGGCTTAAGCAGAAGGTATGTAGCTCTACATCAGAAGTCGCATTAACCAAAGCAGAATTTTCCATCATTGACAAATAATGACGGAAAAATATGAAGGCCGTCTGTCTGACTGAACTATTGTAACTTGAAGTCATTCACAGCGCGTCTCCTCTCCTCTCTGTGAGGAGCAGCGATGCTGCTACAGGTGGAGGGCATCCTGCAGGATTTCCCAATAGTGGCAAGATCAGAAAGTGACTAATTGTATGCCGCTATGGTTTTTTCAATTTTAATTGACAAAGTTGCACAACATGGCGCCGTCTAATGTTTTTAGCCTAGCCACCGTGCCCAGTGTCACTGATCAATAACAGAATATTAGAGCCAACTAAGTGAATTATTGGATTATTTTTGGCATGTTTATTATTAGAATGCGATCGCACATTATATAACACTCCATGTCGCGGAACATTAACCAGGCATTATAGCATATTTATTATTCACCATAAATACTAAAAGCTAGTTCTGTATATTAATTATTTAAACATTTCTATAAATTAATGGCAATTTAATGCTATTAAATATGCCTTATTATCATAAAAATGGATGGTTAATAATGGATTATGACGTAAATGTTACGACCCTATCGAGAAAGTGTAACGCAATCACAGCCACACTGCTGACAAACCATTCTGGGTCACTGTTACAGTGATGTTTACTTTTGAGACCTTAACTTCCAGTAGCAAAGGTGGTAAGAGTTGGTCTGTCCCTTTTACAAAATAAATCTGAAACACTACCCTGATTTACCATAACTGAACCCCACCATCCAGCCACGGCGTGCAGTCTCCCTCCCCCTCAACCTCCCCTGCAGTGACACCACTCCTTTCACCTGTATCAACTTCCACCTCCCTGTGTCCCCCCTCTGCAGGAGCAGGCAGAAAACGGCTTCTCCCCACCAGGGTCAGCAGTTATCGATGACGACAACTCAGCTGGGTTCACCTCTTCCACCAGTGGCAGTCAGGAGGGAGGGGCCACTGCCAACCTTGGCTGACCACAGGCCAATCACTGTGCATTTTGGACAGGTAGGCAGAAATAAGGCGGGATGGGGACCTGGTGAGGAGAGAAAGAGTTTAGAAGAAATTTCACAGAGCTGCAATGTATGTACTGCATTTGAACATTTGAACATTTGAACAATGTTTTCGTGATAAAATTATATAATACTATGATGATATAAATTATTCAGATATTATTCCATACTATTTATGCCAAGTTCTCTTTTAACTACAGTTCCCATAATGTTTTGGGTATGTTCAAAGGAAGTGTAATGCTGCCTTGGAAGTCTGAGTTAGCAGTGGACTACAACCTGAGCCCTGTTTTAGCTTATGTTTGTTTACATTGTAGTAAACTGGCACCATTACAAGTAAGAGGAATCGATTTAAAAACGTGATGACTGTCAGTTAAAAAAGTTAAAAGGAGTGTCTCTTTTTATTTGTCTTTTTTCTATGATTTCTAAGCGGCTGTATGGACATGTGTTTGACATAATTGGGAAGTCGCACTGAATCTAAACATTTTGACGCAAATTGTTAAGAGTTTTAAAGTATCTTAATATTCCCCATGAGCTCCCCCTTCAACCGTCTGAAAAGCCCTATATGAGACCATTTTGGACAATACTGAAAATACTGCAGTATGAAATAGGGATGTCACGAGAATCAATACTTTGGTTCCAAGTCTATGCCAAAAAGTGGCGGTACTTGTTTTTCTACAGTATAGTTATAGTAGTATCGTTGGGGCTAACAGTGTCCCGTCGTCTCGTGGACAATAAAGAAAAATGTTTTTGAGACTCAGTCGACTCACTATTGATGCGTCCAGGGGTTGCACCTTATTTTTTCCTGATAATGCTACATTGTAAGAAACAAATCCGTGTTGAAATCAGCAGGAGAGCTAGTTAACCTTAGCTGTTAGTAGACGATGGAGAAAGGTTCCATAGAGTTGCACTATGGTGGGTTCATGCTTTATTCAGTAAAAAATAATATTAAGCGAAGGTAAATTATAATGTTATCATGATGTGTTCAAATATAGTTTCACAAGACTATATTTTCCTTTATAGAATAATAAAGGAGTGTATGTTGAAGTACATGGGATTTATTGTTTTATTTTCGTTTTTTATCCTGCTATCGAATTGGTATCGAGAATTGTGGAATTTCACTGGTGTTGTTATCAACTACAACATTTCTGGAATCGTGAATATCCCTAGTATGATGATGTACTTTGATTTGTTAACTTTAATTTACTAGATTAGTTCAGAAATAACACAATGGTGTGACTTATTTCTGTTTTCATGTTTGCGCTGCGCCAATTAAACAGTTCCATTTCATCCTTCCTGACCATCAGAGGCAATGCTTGACACTGAATCTTCTGTCTCACGCATGCGCAGGTTGAGTATTTATACCAACAAAGTCACGTCTGACTTCCGATGACCCCGGCTAGGGCATAACTTCCGGTGTCATCCACAAGATGATTCCTTTTTATCTTCTCGCTTATGCAGGTTAATTACTGTGATAGCATTAGCTTAAGCTACATCATCTACCATTCACTCGGAACTCATCAGTTGTAGCTTTGTGTTAGTCGCCCTCCAAAGGCTGTGACAAGCTATCCTTCTCCAAGGAGGAAACTATGGGTTTGCCTTCCCCCAGGACTAGCTTTCTATAACGTAACTGTTCTCACAATTAGCAGAGTGCTCTCGCTCAGTCTAACTTGATGGGACGCTAGTAAGTCGGTCATAGCTAATATTGACAGCTAGTGTGAGTGTCCTCGTTCCCCTCTCACTGCATAGACTGGTTTGGCAGAGATCCTCTGTTGCCGGTGCTATGTTTTACTCTCATCATTGTACTAACTGTGTGACTTCTTTTCAATGATTCAAAGATGGCCACAACCATTGACCCTCTTGTCTTGGCCTTGAGCGTTTGAGGGAGGGTCTGAGGTAAGGTCTGCTAAGATGTCCGAGGTGAATATACTGATGGGTGATGCTAGCCTCCCCTTGTGTGAGCAGTTCACTCCAGCCCAACCTACCCATACTAAGGGTCATTCCACGGAGGTGGCAAGTGCTCCCTCCAAGAAGAAAGCTAGGTCTGACGAGCTGTCTTCTAGGGTGGATCTGCTAACTGCTGAGCTGACTAAGAGGAAGCCCCTTCTCCTGGCTTTCCATTCTAGTGCTGGTACGGAGAATGCTAGTGCATCCAATCCATCCATGGCGGAGTCATGTTCCAGAGGACAATATTGTCTTTGTAGCTGCTTCAGCCACAATATATAATGAATACGGTGATGAGGAGCCCTCCCATGCCAGTACGCCTGGGACTTCTTCCTCAGCTCATAGCTCTTTGTATGGGACAGAAGACGGCTCCATGAGGGCCGTCAATCACACTCGCCTGCAGCTGGATGTACAGCAGTCAGAACTGTCGCCTGCTAGTGCTTTCTTCAGGCGCATTTCACCCCCGCCACCTTTACTGTTCCTTAGATATTCATCAGAAGGAGGTGCATGCATGCTGCAGGGACACTAAGGATCTCTCGTCTTTCATCTTTAGGCTGAGCCCTGGCAACCATGCAGGATGCTGTAAGTTTGGTCTCTGCATGCCAGCTATTGA